>NW_019102538.1:104452-340901 GCF_001856785.1 Myzus persicae | reverse complement strand
TGATTCTTGATCTGATGTTCTAAATAATAAATTCTAATTAGAATCGTAGATGAAAGAAATAAGATTTGTTCACAGTTGTCCCAACGTTTAAACTCCTGAATTCCGGAATAAAAAACATAGAATTCAATATTGTATAGTAACTACAAGGGAACCTAAATCACGATCTAAATTACGAACTCGTTGCAACGTACCGATTGATCTAGTACGAAGTGACGAGAGTTCTAAAAACATTTAGATTTGAATTTGTCATCAAGTCTACTAGAGATTGACTTTTCCAAATTTTTTTGATTTTAACTCCACCAAAAATTGAAACATTACATTCATTTGATTCCTCTATTTTTAGTATTACTTTTTCTAGGATTTAGGGGTATAAAATAAAGAATGCTGGAAGTTCAATCCTAAGTAGAATTGACAATAAATTCAAATCTGTTTCTGGAATATTCTTATCGCTTCATTGAGTCAATCGTTGGAATTAACACATACGTTTAAATGTCTCTATTACTCCGCGTGTGCTAGACAAAGGCAGAAAATCACCGTTTCCAATTCCCTTAGGAATTTACGGATTTGCTCCAATTATGTACCATATAATATGTAAATGAAGTCATCCTCTCCACTCCTACCGGATACTTACATAAATACCTACAACTGTTTACTAACGTACGCGTGTAAATGTGTAATGCGTGATGTATAGGCGTTGTAGGTACACAACACATTTTATAATTATAATATGCATAAATCATAATTTATAAAATCAAATAGGTAGGTAGGTACTGTGACCACGCGTCCGTAAACATGTATAATTTTACACGCAGGGAGAATACTTGCTAATATTATATGAAAATAGTATGTATTTATGGATGTATTTTCAGTGTAACAAATGTAACGAATCCGTATAAAATCCTGTGTACACATATTATATCCGTTAAATTACCTTTTCTCGTTTCTACGCATGTAGATAAATAGGTTGATAGTTGACATACATAGATGATTAGATAATGTATAAATTCTTGTATAATGATACCTGTAATGTATACGATGTAATACGTATTTTTTCTGTATATTTTACATTAAAATCGATGTTATGTTATCTGATGCAAGTAGACTCAGAAACTACTTGCACTGATTTGTAAGTGATTTTTTTGAAAAATGATTCACGTTGTCAGGGGCAATCCAGTCCTGTTGAAATCTTCGATCTAACCAATAGAAAAAAAGTTATGGGCCTGAATGTTTTATTTTATATTTAATTTGATTTATTTTTATTTTTCATTTTCATGAGTTAATATTTTTTTTTTACACCATTATGGATACAATTTTATGTTATTTTGTGGCCACTGTGACTTCAAACAAATTAATCCTTTTATTTTTTTTTCCGTTGCTGTACAAGTGATGTCAAAAGACGCAACTGAAACGAATTCGCTGACAATTTCACAGTTAGTTCTTTTTAGTGCCAGGAGTGTTTAGAGAATTATTTTTTATTATATATATATTTATCCTGTCTTATGTTGCTTGCTTGCTCTGGTGTAAGATCGAATTATTTTTATATATTTATGCACCTGGCCAAAAAGAACTAATAATATTATTTACAAAGAAATATTAGAAAGTCAATAATTTTAAATATTTGGTGTTTAAAATTTTTAATCTTCAAAAATCATGACTGGAAACATTGTATGGTGTTAACTCCGATACTATTATATAGCGGTTATAATTTAACGTAACGGAGATATACCTACTCGTGACTCTCCGCACACTTGTTACTGTACATTCATTAGTGAATTTTTTTTCCGACCAAGTAGATATATCAACTGCACCAGCTCTACAAAATTGTTTATTTGGCCATTGTCCGGAAGCGTTTTGGATGATGTGAACCGAGAGGAGATTGCTGTTTGAATGGAGTTTGCCATGGAATCGATCTTATTTGTATATATTATAATAGTTTTCCGTTTCTGTATAATTGTTTTTATTTGTAGGTCATCGTGAAGTAGTTAATATTATTATAAAGTTCGTGACGCACTAGTAGGGGATCTAGTATGATTGTATAAACTTAATATATAATTTATTTACACCATGCGTATAATATGGATTCTTTAAGCAGCTAACAGATATACGTATTATTATTATTGAATGAACAAGCGCAAGTATGGGTTTCGCTCTTGCTGCAGGTGTCACGACTTCTTTCAATCCTCGTTTTCTATCGATTCTACAATTTTTTTTTATTGATCTTTAACTTCGGCGATAAGGCCATTAGCTGATATATTATTATTGTATACAGTAGTGCATGTTTTGATAATAGAGCAGCTACACAGAAATCTTAGCAATATTATTTATCGATATAATTCTAACCTCGAACTTCGCTATTAAGACTTTTGATCAAGTGGACCGTACTACAGCATAATAATATATTAAATACTTATTATATTGTATTCACTTTAAATCAGTTTTTTCATAAACACCGAAATTAAATAAAAAATATGTCAGTTATCCATGAGTGACAATTTTTTTCATTTAATTTGAAAACAACTAGTCAAAGTAAATACAATAATATCATTGAACAATATGTTGATTCAGTGATGCAGATACCGGTATTGTGCACACAGGCAATAATTTAAATGCGTACATTTTCATTGTATTAGCTTAACCTAATTGTCTATTTAATTTTACTGTTTTCGATGTATGTAACTCACGTAGTAATAAATAATAATATACGAGTGTAATATAATTATCAAATTACAAATTGTTAAATAGTTCAAACATTAAAGAACATACAGTAGGAAATCAATTAGGTACATAATAATTGATATGTTCGCTACTCCAGTACCCTCACGTATACGATTTTCATTATATTTCATTTTTCCTAATATTTAGTATGCAATTATTATAGTATGCCCATTTTCCAAATGTGTACGCATTTAGTTTTTGCTTCACAAATAAAAAACTGGGGCTGTGCTGTAGAAACGTTTCCCCCCCCCCCCCCCCCACGAGAACCGATCGCGACAAGGTGTTTTTTTCGGTCCCACGCGATTCTTATGAATTTCTATGCCCTCTCTCGAAATTCGCGCGGGAAAAAATTCAAGAAATTTTAAATATCATAACATGATAAAAGTAATAATGATGAATAATGATTAATACATAGCTGTACGCATAGTCTGCATGTTGAGCAGTCGCGTGTCGAGTGATTTCATTATTAAGATATGCGTCGGGCACGACACTGCACGTGCGAAAATAATTAATAATATTGTGCCGCACCACTTGTCGTCGTCGGATTCACACCCCTTCTCCTGTCCTGTCGGTGCGCCAATAATCGGGTTTGGTTTTTATTATAATATTATGTTATTTCATCAACTTGGTCGTGAACTTATATTATACTTGTATACAAATATAGAATATTACTATACGATTTATTATTTATTGTTACGTGCAATACTACATAGTTATATACTATAAAATATTATGATACTGACAAATTGCACTTAATATTTCCTTGTGTTATTGACCGTACTGTGATATGAATATCAATATATCATGATAGGGAGACATGTAAAAAAATGTTGATATTCTATCTATCGTTTACCGATTTCGCCACATCCTATTCTTCGTTTATGTTTATTGTCAAGTAAGTATTTTATTAAGACATCACTTAATTCATAGTACCTACTTACTGACACGGGAGTAAACTATAACGTCCTCGATGTCATTTAAACGTAACACAAGAGTACATTAGGGCCAATGTTCAAAATATAAAAATATACCTTTTTATTAATAAACACTATTCAATAAAAACATTCAATTTAAAAAGGTATTTTGGATATTTCTTCTGCGTCAATATCTGCGGTTGCTTGTTGGTACATTATATTGTTACAACTAGGGCAAGGAACTTAATGCACTTAAAAATCACTACATATACGTGCACTTATGTGCATAAAATAGTACAAATATGCTTCAAAAATATGCACTTATTTTTTTTTTTCCATTCACAGTTTTTACAAAATATATTTGCTAAAAAATATTTCTATATTTTGTAATTTGTACTGAATGTTTAGTAATAAATACTGAAAATTGTACATTAACCAATGGTTTGATAAACACGACCTATCTAGTATAATTTATCAAAATAAATATATATTACCTAAAAAGTTATTTTTTTTTATTGTCAAATATTTGAGTTATATTTTAAATATCATTATTATTATCAAATAAGCTCTAAAAAATGGTAAAATTGAAAAATATACTCTTATAACTGCGAAATTACTAATGATACAAAAATATTCACTTTAAACTTTTAATTTTTTTTCGTAGTGTCGTTGAGTCAATTTCAACCTTACTTTGCAGTAAATCTAATATCCTCAAAAAACATGCTAGCGCAACAACTTCCGAGTCCTAATTATAACATAGAAAAGTTCTAATGGGATGGGAATCAATTACCATTCATTTATTCTCCGCCCACCAATACTACGTCACTGACTCGACAGCAAAACTCTGAGCACAGGGCAAACCTATGATCGAAAATTAATATGTACTGTTGGTATTAGTACGCCATTGCACACTTTATTTGTACACAAAATAATTATAAATATAATATACGACGTATTACAGTGTATCGATTTAGGAAAATATATTTCAAGAACATAAACAATATATACGTTAAAACCTGATTGACACAAAGTTTCTGCTCGGAATTGCACACTATAGCATTGTAGGTCATAATATATTCAATGTCAAACGTTTCAGTTTTTTCTTTTTTAATCACGCAATATTATCTAACATTTAGTAATACTATCATACCCATCTGGTATTTAATGTGTAAAGAATAAATAATGTTTTATATCGTGAACCAGTGGCATGCCCAGGGGAGGGAGGTTAGGGGTTATATCCCCCCTATTGTAATTTTTTTTAGCTGACCTATTTATTAGAGTAGTTATTACGGGTGGTGGTCGTTTAGGTGAAGGTAATGATTTTAACCAAAATATTAATAGTCTGCTTGGGTGACTATTATTTATACCGTTTGGGCGAGTAAAATTATTTTTATCTGCGTAATATAAAAACCTGGTGACTTTGATGCTAACGTTTTTGAAAATAGGATTCATTATTAATTATTTCTATTTTGTGTATTGTATATCGTATATGACTTTGTTTTATTTATTGCCATTTTTTTATTAATATTGACTGTATAGTGTTTATTACAATATTACTTTACTAATATCTTTTTAAAGTTAGGAATTCTTTATTAATTCTTTATTATGTACTTTGCGTATGGCTTATTTTTTTTAATTGACAAACGCATCCTATCGGTCTATAATTATTAATTAATCACCTAAAGACACCACATTTTGAGTCGATTCTCCCAAACGGTCCAAACTCGTTATTACGTGGATATAAGATATTACTTGTACTTACCTACCTATTAGTACAGTGCCACTATGTATGTACATTTAGTATTGACTACAGTAAAATAAACTTATTATTATGTATTATATCACCGGTATTGACTGTACGGATCATGTACAAAACCGCATCAAATGTGGTGTATAAGTAAACTTGTGTGAAATCAGCAATCACTTATCAGTTATCAGCAGCTGCTTCAAACTTCAAACCGTATTAATACGCCTTCTCCGAAACATCTGGTCTTGGCGTCAAACGTCGACATCGGTCATCCGGAACATGGTCGATAATTATAGACTATCTGTGTCTGACGTTGCTGCGAAAACGTTTTAAAGCTTATATATACAGCAATATATAAAGTATATGCACTATATTTTTTGCAGATATAAGCATGGACTATATGATATAGGTACTCATAACTCATATCTAAGCCCATGAACAATATCAGTAATTTAACCACTAAACCCCTGCTATGTGTTCCTTTGGTTCTGCCACCATCATAAATTTATGATTACTTATAACATCTTCTATTCCTTTCCAGTTTAAAAGTTCCTTGGCACGCCACCCAGGTCGTTTACTATCTAAGTATAAATAAAGTTATGACTTATGAATATTTAATATCAACATAAAAAAAACAAAGCTTAGCGATCACTGTATGGACTAAGTACGAGACGAAAAAGATTACATTTCTAGAACTCTGTTTATCAAATGTAGTTAAATATGTACAGATATGCTCGCGTTTCACAGACATTATTATAAATATATTTTATACATTAAACTGTTTATACCTCATTAATAATGATAGACTATATGTATATATACACCGTTATATAATGTAAATAGTATATAAAACCAGATGTAATTCATAGGAATTCTTATAACACAAAGTTCATAGACTTGCAAGTTTGTTTTTATACTTTTATCTTCCAGCACATCCAAAAACCGCAAAAAATTACAAAATATTAATAGTACATTGCTAGTCACTACTTATATGCGTTATATGACGTTAAATATTTTACTATAAATTAATTTGAACAATATTATGATATTAAGGTGGCATTTGCAATTAAAGAATACCAATTTAAAATGTATGCTAAGTGATCATATATATATATATAATTGATTGTATTGTGTTTACGTATGATGATTGACTGACAGCTATAAAAGTTGACTGTATCCTCCGTATTCTCCTAAAGATTTCCGTACTCCGATATTCATGCATCATAAATGCACTTTTCCATCCTATTAAAGTGTTGTTATTTATTATAACTTGTCATAATTGATAATCAGATAAAAAATAATAATTACAAAAAACCTATTGAATTATGGTCGCGTGACCAGATTAAACGACTTTAAGTGAATATTAATATTAATATTATGCCTTCGTGATGTAAATATTATATACGAGTATTCTAATTGTATACTGTTTTTGAGACTACTGCTGCATCGTCAAAATAAAAGTCTTTTTTTTTTTTATTAGCCATTAGTTAAAACTATTACGGAAAATAAACGTCTTATTTTACACAATATAATATATTAACTTTCAAAACCATTTAAAAGAAAATGTTGTATCATATTATATTATTACTGCATACTTACTATAAGAAATAATGTGTTACAAATATGATATTTATAATTATGTTTAAATTGTTGAATAATTTAAACAAGGCTACGTTCAAATTAAAATATATTTGTTTGATTATTTTTATTAAAATTAAAAAGGCGAAGCCACCGCATATTATTTATGATATTAAAATGTGGTATCTTGTATCTAACATAAAACCTATAATATTATATATATATTATATATTATATTATATTGTATTGATCTACTGAAATGTATTTAAAACATGACAAAAATATTTCATCCAAACCGAAAAATATTTATACGATACAATGCAATAGTTAAGATAATAAGTAAATTAATAAATATAATTTATATACGCACCATCTTGACAAAATTAACTAAAAGTAATTAACGCTTAATATCTAAGTAGTAAAAACAATATAATGTAATAATGTAATGTGTGTAGGTAGCAACAATAATATATAAATACTTACTTCCAGGGAAATTTTTTTGTGACCTACAAAATATCTGAAATTATTTGATCTATTGGAATACTGAATACAAGAACTATATAATTTAGGATACAATATAAAATATGTTTTCTCAGTTCAAGAATTTTAATAGTACCTAATTATAAGTAAGAAATTCAAAGTTTAAGTTAGGGATTCATTATTATAATGCAAAATTATAAGGTGAGTATAGGGTATGTAGTTACCTTATCATTAATTCAAAACAAATACCTACATTTTAATTAGAATGTGCACACTTAAAATTCCTTGATTAAGCTATAATTTCACTAACTCTATTCATCAAGAGCCACTCTAGCAACTATTTTTTTTCAACATCAAAATTATGTACTATTGATTATTGTACATAATAAAATAGAGGTATAAAATGTTCAAGACATTTAAAAATTGTTAAATGGTTTAGCTCTTTATGAGTTATTTATAACTTTCGACTTTCTTTGTGTACCTAAATGTTCATAAGAATTTCTCTGCTCGGTAAAAAGTTAAAAATTTAAAAAATATTTAGAATATAGGTACCAACATTATTATTTTATGTCTTTATGATCATTTAATGTTCAAATTTTGATTGAATTGGATATTCAAATGTAAAAGAACAATTTCAACTCTAACGATTTTTTTTATCTTGTTGCAATTGAAAAATATATTAATATTGTTGAATATTAATTCAATAACTTATTCCTATAAATTATATAGAACTATATAATTATTCATACAATCACACTATTATTAAACAAATATGGAGAATTATTTCAACTTATATTTTTATTAAAAGTACCTAAATAGAGTCAACAGAGATATAAAGTATTATATTTACTATTTAGTATATACAATACTCTAAGAAATATAGGCTGACAGATCACACGCTCCAAATAGATTTTAGTATAAAATAAATAGTTTTTCGTATAGTACCTATGATAATTCGTTTTAAATATTGATATTTTATTGGCCACAATCCATACATTTAAAAGACCACAGGCCTGTCACTCCGAATTCAAAATGTCCAAGTCTAATCATCCTAAAAAGTTAGTAACAAATTCGTAATAATTAATAACCACAAATTCAGAATTCGCGATGTCAGGCTGACGGCCCCAGAGGACACCCGTATACTGTTTATTCAGACGTTTTAATTGTTTTGGTAAATAAAAGAGGTATTATTCTCTATATAGTATTAGAATAAACGTATACATAAATATTTTCAGTTTTCTTATTAATTCTAATGTTTTAAGAAATCGTGAGACCTAACTTTATAATGGCCACGTTGTATTTACCATGTATATTTTACTATATAACATCAACGGTAGGAAAAGTAATTAAATTGAAAATGATTGTGAGTCGTGGGGTTATAGACGGTCAAAACTTAAAAATATGTTTTGATTTTAATTATGAGCGTTGATCGTAAATGCAATTTTAATAAACTATTCGTAGCGTTATTCGTTTTGTGTTTTATGGATAAAGCATAATGGTTTGAAACGTGAGATTTACTAGATAGATAAAAATAAAAATAAATTGTAGCTTCTACATAAAAAACCAATTACACGTAAATTTGAAATTGATCATAAATAATTAATTTAAAAAAACTAGTAGTTTTCAATGTAATATTGTAAACGCTTATAACTTCCTAATTGCGCAAAATATCCCAATAAATTATTAATTATACAGTGTGTTTATACAGGTACCCAGGAACTGACAAATAAATTGCATGTTTACAATCTGTTAGAACGTTTTGATTTTAATTAAATTCTGAATACAATTATTTATGATAGCTAATTAGAAATTTCTTCTCTTTCCCATATGAATGGCTTACGTCCAAAGATTTATTCTAATATCGAGTTTCACTTCAGTTTACATCAGTAAAGGTGTAAAATGTAAATGCATAATATATTGACATAGCAATATTAGTTGTCAACAGATAACGCTCTATATATAGCTTCTGGGCCTTCTTAGGAGGGCTGGCCAATCGCTTTTTACTTAGGTTTAGAATATGGGGTCTCGATTTCGAAAAATAATAGGGATATAAATTACAAAATTAAATTTTTTTATACAGAAATAATTAAAGAATTAAATCATAAAACGTATAGTTATTAAAATATTATTCGACTACATGTTTTATTGAATTTTTTTCATTGTTTATGATATTTGCAATGCTTGACGATCGTCGCGAGAAATCGTCATCGCCGAGTTGAGAACTGAAAACAAATTATGAATTCAATACAATGCACCTATAACGTTTAATTTTTATGTTTTCTACAAGTAACATCCAACAATCGCGGAATGTATGGGAATGTAAGAACCAGGATTTTGGTCCGCTATCGTTTCATCTCCACTTGGACAATATTAATAATCATATATAATATTATAATAGCCTGCCGACAGTGATCATATACCAATACCATTATACTATTTAAATACACCAACATAACTGACGTGGGAGCCTTTATTTAAAATGTAAATGCAATCCGTGACGCTAGAATATTGATTTACGTATAAAGAAAGAAAAAAAACATCTAAATTCCGTCCGACCGTTTTATCTTTATCGTAATTATATTTCGTGTGTCCGCGGCAAAGAAGTGACTATATGATGGTATCCACCAGAAACAAGGTAATAAACATAAGACGCATCATACAAATAGACCATCCAGGCTAGGTCTACTATAGGCGCCTGTTTGAAGAAAATAAAGAAGATTTTTATTTTATTAATTCCAACTTTATCGTCTATTTATATTCTAAATATTATAATATAATACTACATAATAGGTATACTATAGATTATCCATTATGTAGGACTGTACACATAATATTAATAAACAACTTTTTTAAAACGCCAAATTTAAATATTTAACGACAATCAATTCGTATGAACAAATGTTTTTAAAGTAAAAAAATCTATTGATTTTTTATTTAAATCAGTGAATTTTAGTTTGAGAAAATATATACACACTTATTACTTATAAATTATAATGTAAGAACATTATAAGACAGCTATCAATGGAAATGCCACAAAAAATCAACTAAAAAATATTTTGTACTTTAAAACACGTAATAATATGTTAATAAATAATATTATATTCATATACCATATAGACTAAACATAATATGCGATTTACTGTTTTAAGTTATTTAAAAAATACGTCTTAAACTAAATAAACTGTTAACAAATATTAATAGGTAGGTACACATTTAAAGATTTTATTTAACATGTTCACACCCTCAATTGTATCTCTATAGACTATAACTATGTATTATTCCATATATAGAAATAAGTTTTTAGCTCTATTAAAGTAATAAAAACGTATAATAACAAAAAAAAAATTATGTTAAACAGATGAATTTTCATCAAAACCCATTCAAAATAGAAAATTCATCGACAACGTCTGTATATTTTGTAAAATATTACAAAGATAACTAATAATATTTGGAATAATATAATTTGAGATGAATTTAACCCGTTGCACGTAACCAGGTTTAATGAATTTCATGTTCTATCTTGGCCCTGCAGTTAGTGCAATGATGTGAGTACATTAATGGCCGGCGATTATGTTCGTTAACATTTGTCAATGAGACTTATGTCACTAACTTAAAACGTTATAAAATGAGTCTGACATGTTTGTGTGTGCTGTTAACTGTTGTCCATGCTTTATCGACGAACACACATTAAGGATAAATTACAAAAAACACGATCTCAACTGACAAAAAATATTATATTTGTTATATTTATTACAGCGTAAATGCGCCGGAGGACAGAACGTAAATCTTAGCGGTTAAACGATTTACCAAATTTGCAGTCAAATCGCGTCTGCGCATGTCATAATACTTTCGTATACGTGTAAGTACATCAATCAGTCATATGCACATGTATACCTAATAATAAACCTATATGCGATAATTTTGATAGACGCATCATGTCTCCACACGTGGTCGGCGGTATATGTTTTATAGTGATTTTGGTACCGACCGAAGATATACGTAATATACTCTTGGCTACGTGACAAGTTAAATATATGACGCGTATAAAATTACATGGTACAGTGGTATAATTATGGATGAAAAGGGGCGGTAACGGTATAGGGATAGAGGATACCCTCAGGTATTTCGTCTAGATAGGTACCTAAGTAACCCACAACAATATTTCATATGCTGACAAGTCGATAAATCAATTAGTTTAATAATTTTAAATCTTATATTATCATCTAGGTATAAAATTAGCACGTCGTAATTGATAATGAAAATAGGTAGGGATTTTTCGAATTCATACGACGCAACATAGACAACTAGAGAAACTTGAACTGATATATATATTTATTAATATACAACTTATGGTCGAGGAGCGACAATCTATTGACTTTCTACATTTTTACATTACTGTCATCGTTGAAAAAATAAATTATAATAGGTTATGTTAGAAAATATAATAGAACATGGTATCACCGCCAAAATCATGCTCTGATCTTTCATGCAGGAACGGGCATAACAACTATATAAAAAAAAAGACTATAGTTTGGTATTATAGTTATGGTAAGTAAATTTTAACGCTATATTCCACAATTTTTCACGATTTACTTTAAAATCCCGGGAAACTAGTGATCACCTATACCTAGTTTTGGAAAAGTAGCAAAGCAGTTTTAAAAGGAAAACATAACTGTAAAACTATAATTATATCTTATCACTATTGAAATTATGTTATTATTGCCTGAAATTAATCATCGCAAAGATATAGTATCGTATATCTTATGTTCCTCGCCAAACTCTCTAAATAATTCTATAAAGTACCAGTAAAGCCTTTGGTATTATTACTGGCATCGAGTAGGTTAGTCCCATAAGAAACTTTACTATCTACGAATGTATCGAGCACCCTATAGTAAGAAGTATAACAATCTTCTAAAGCAAGCGTAGCCCGAAATTGAGTGACTTGTAATGCTGTTTGTTTTAGATCACCTGGCAGAAATTTTGTACCAGATAAAGAAAATCGTTGCAAAAATATTTAAAATTATTTTATTGAATTAAATAGGTATTAGGTATAGTTAAACTTAACTTAAAAGATTTTTAATATTTATTTATTATCTGTAATGAGTAACTATATTATGTATCAACTATCAAGTAAAAAACCTGGTACAAAAAAAACAAATTAAAACGTACCACGCTACTTGATATTTTTCTTCTGCAATAAAAAAAAAACAGGTGAAAACCAAAATACGATTCAATCATTATTTAATATATGTTTGGGGGAGAGATTCCATGGTAACTATTATAAATATTGTAAACGTTATACACGAAAATCAGTCAAAAAAAGTTGTTGAGAGTCCAAAAATATATTTATGTTAAATTAATAAATGTGTGTTTCACTACTAGTTGTCCAATAAATTTTCAAACTAAATAAATTTTATTTAAATCAGTAGGTATCTATTAAATATAAAAAATTAAATAGTGACTAGGTAGCTCGGGGTGACTTAAATTGAGTGTTTAACTCGTTAATGATAGCCTAATATTAGCTGATTGATTAAATACATCGATTATCATAATTAATGTTTAAGTTATGTTTAATTTATGTTAAGTTAATAGCTCGGTATGAAGCAAATAATTACGTGTGTTTTTATTTTTTTTTTTAGTATTATCTTATATATTATACATTTATACATGTATTATATTAATTACACATTATACTCATTGACTACCTATTATTTTATGAAAGTTACATTTGTTTTTTTTTTTATTTGTTCTTTGATATTGTTAAAACAATAAACAGTACATTTTCCTTAACTATTGCTTGTGTATTTATTATTTATAATTATTTCTGTATTTAAAATTTTACAATATTATTATCTGTAAAATAAATAAATATTGCTGAAAAGAATTATCTATATAGGCCTTAACACGGATCCGTCAGGCTAACACGTTATTAAAAAATAATTTATTGGATAAATTATAAACGCAAGATGGTGAAATATTTTTTTTTCGTCTAGAGCTAAATACGGTAGGGGAAGTGTTTTCACAGTGCTATATATTACGTCTGAATACTTATGTATAATGTACAAATAGAATTTGAAAACATTTTACTGTACACGTAGATATAATGCGTAATATATTAGAATATATTATAAGTATAACATAGGTATAATTGTCATTTGTCATATTAAAGTCGTGTAATATATTATGAATGTTTACTCCGGAGAATAGACGTGCTTATTAAAAATATTGTAAAACGTCTAGTTCTGAGGCTTGTCCTTCGCTGCCTTCGACTTATTTTATCGAAACATTGTTAAAACTGTTGAAACGGAACTTCTTATAAAATCCGTCGTCACCATAGGGCACGATTAGCTGTAATCTGCATAAATTTCGAAGCGACATATTAATTAATATTAATACAGTGTGGACCTGTAAGGTCTCACCTCGGAAGTTTACACAGAAAACCAACACACATATTATGCACAAATTATAATTATAAAACAGAATAAATTTAATAAATGTATTTATTTGTGGTATATACAGTCCATTATCGTCAACAACAAAAATTCTGAAATGCGTGTTATACCGGTTAACGCGGACTCAACAGACGCATAAATGGTAATGATGGTATGTGAGACGTAGGTATACCTAAATTATAAATGTATATTATGTTTTTCGCAAGTATATCGATATATGCCTAAAACTAATCTAACCTCGCGTTTGTTTACAACCAAAATCTCCAGATTCCTAAATGTCATCAATCTATTCACCGAGCTGTAGTTACCAAAATTAATATTAAAATCGTTTTACCAATATTATTAATAAACATACTTATGGTGATTAACGTAAGTAGCGTATTTTAAACACAATTTTTGGTGGTAGGTAAATTGTTTGTACATTCCAGTATCCTTGAATTCTATTCACGATTTTTGACATTCTTCAATCCTAATCTACGACCCCCCCCCCTATTTCGTTTCCAAACACTAACAAGTAGCAACTTTTAATTTGTTCGTATGCCTAAAATAAATCAAAGAGTTACTCGTAATATTTAATTATATACATACTATACTTACCTAGTGTTTACTAATATACAACAAAAAGATAAATGATAAAATTTATATTAATATATTATATAAATAGAAAAAAATAAATAGCTGCAATCCTATCCAAAAAAATAATTACCAAGATATAAGTATAAAACCAAAAATCCAATGGTTACTGCGTTAAAAATAGCTGCGTGCCAGTGAGCCACAAGTAGTGCATATTTGCCATCTTTTTCTTTAATATAAGTACATCGGTCGTCGTAGTGTTAACAAACGTGTTAATAAGTATTTATAATAATACAAAATGTAATTATCTTGGTCATGTCACAAAAGTGAATAATTTTAAGGTTATACGTGTGTTTCATCAATAATACAATTTCAATTTCAAAATCACAATTTATTTTAGCCAAGGAGTAATATTATATGTATTGAAAAAAACATAAAAAAATTAAAAACAATTTCAAATTGATGTATTTTAATATTTATATTGCTCGATAAAGATAAAAATATCAGATAGAGCTTTCGAGATAAGATACTAAGTGCTTGCTTAATAAATAGTTAGTATAAATTTGAAGAAAAAAAACAGTTGAAAAATTACTTATGAACTCTACAACGCTAACTTTAAATATACCCAAACAACTTAAAAATTTAATTTAATTAAGTATACCATTATTAAGTTTGAGTAATACTATATTAGGTATCTATAAATACTTTCGGTTTATCAATGACATAATTTTGTACCTTTGGTGAAGATAGTTCCTAAAATGATGTTACTTATTGGGGTTCAAATGTACAATTAGTAAAAAAAAGTGTATAGGCATATAATGTTATATACAACACATTACTACATAAGGCTGGATGGCTGTTGTTAATGTGTTTTCTAATCAAGTAAAAACAATTCTGGTTTTTGGTGTTTAACTTCAATAAGTCATAATACTCTAAGCCATAGTTTAACCTACTTACGGACGTGTAATTAAGTTAACAGAACGAATATAGATTTAAAAATAATAGGTATACTCCTACATAATGATATATTCTTACTAATTATAATTTATTGGTAAACTGGTAAATGTTTGACGATTATTGTATTTATTTTCCTACTAATATTAGGATATAGTCAGTTGCCACGATGCAGGTTTTATAGATGAGGTATAGAATATTAATAACTATTATGGAGTAGAAACACCTTCAAACTAATAAATGTTCACTTCATTTAGAGTTTGTACGAAAATAACAGCACAAACAAATATCTAATAACGGTTGTGAATTGTCAGCATGGTTAATTCGTTAGAGTGATTTAATCGTTTTTAACACAGGTAAGAACATTTAAAAAAAAGTATATCCGTTAGAATATTTGTTCAATATAATTACTTCTAAAAAACAATGTTATAAAATAATATAATTTACATAAAAAGTTAGAAAATAATATCAACTTGCTTAATAATATACTGAATTTCTGATTTAAATATACTTATGTATACTTTATATACACTTACTAATTTATAAAACTAAAATAGTAACGACCAGATTATTAATTAATTCCATTTTGACTAAGAAATAATTAACCATCCTACAATGCAATAGGTATATCGCTAAAAGTACAGTCAATAAAGTTCAATATCTGTAAACACCAACAGCCGTGACTAGTGACAAAAACGACCAAAATATACAAATACGTAAAATGCGAAACGTATTCTTCGAGTGACTTGCAGTAGAGCAACAGGATTTTTTTTGATAGAATACTAGGCTCCAGTCCAGAATTATGAAATATATAGGACCCTTATAGGACACCGAATATTGAAAACTCTAGAGAGCTACCAAAGATAAACTTTGAACATAATAACGATACATTTCTAGTTATTTACACTTAAAATTAGTATAATTATACATTTTCATTAAAATAATAAATTTTAATATTTTATTACAAAAGCAAAATATATTTGTTCCCAAAGAAACGAACCTGCAAAAAAATTATGACACTAATACTAAATATATCTCAAACAATGTATACTATCAGAAAACTTATTGTACTTATCATATTAATTATCTTATATACATATTTTTTTTTCTTTCTATATACTCTATTATTCTTATGTAAAATTTATAATTAATCTGTAATTTATTTTCTGAAACACCAATAACCCCGGTAGTTAAGGCGTATTTATAAATAAAATAAAAAAATATATATATTTATCTTTTTAATTATTTTCTAATTTGATAACATCGAAACTAATTGAAAGTAGAATATTTTAAATCTTTTAAAATTGGTGTAAATATTTTGAAAGTGCCATTGTATATAGACGATGAAAAATATAAGTATGGAAGTAACTAATCAATTGTAAAATATTTAAAATTATACATAAATATATATATGATTAAAATTTTGTGAATTACCTACTTAAAACGAGATACCTAAAATCGTTTGAGAAAAACCATTATTTACATATTGTGGACCATCAAACGCTTAACAAAAAAGACTATATTGTATTTTTGACTTTTGGTATTTTTAAATTTCTGTAAGGTCCACTCATGAGGAATCTTATGACTTATTTATTACATTTTCATACTTTTTGACCTAGAAACGACTATGTGGAAAACATAAAACAAAACATTTTCTTAATTATTTCTAGATATTAAGAAAATTACTAGAGCCTTATTTATGAATTCTCAAAGCACAAAAAGTTCAATTTTTTTACCAAAAAATCACCCTCGAAGTGAAAGATAAACACAAATTGTTATCTCCAAAATAAGGCTACATGTGACATAGACACAAACAAAAAAGTCACATAACTATAAAAATAATGATTTCCTCAGAAATACTTACCCAGAATCTGTAATGGGCCTGATATGAATCCAGTGGCCTCTTTGCATAACTGCATAATTAAATCCAACCCTGTTTATGTATGTTATATATTTAGTATTTTAATATGTTTATGCATTTGTAGCACTCCATATTCCGAATAACATTTAAGTAATATTATCAAATGCCAAACCGTAATTTGTAATCAAATGCACGATGTGTTTGCATATAACTAGGTTCGTCATTGACAGTTCTAAATGTCATAGCGCATTGATAAAAAGCAAGGCAAATTATGTGCATAATTCTTCTTAAAAATGTTTTAATATGTCGCCATTTTTTCATTAACAAATGTACTATACATAATACGTTGCTGTTACACCCGATTTCATAAAATTTCGATTTCGAAACGAACGGACTTGACTCTTATCTTGAGAGTAATATTTTTATAATAATTTGTAATACTTACGGTGTAACAAATCACAATCCCGTTGGTATATCTACATATTATATCGTAGGTATATAACATCTATGTGTCACTAAGAAAAATCGTTGCCAAAAAACCATGTCGTGATGAAATATTACCAAGAATATCGGAAACAGTTAATAATCTGCAACTAAACGACCTCAAAATAACAAAATAACAAAAAACACAGCAATGACCATTAACAATAATTTATTTGACAAAATCAAAATCAACCGACACAATTCTCGGTCGGTATTTGTCCAGCAATATTATTTTAATATCAATACATCATCGCTTGAGTGATGGTCGTCTGTTTCATCGACAATAAATGGCCGAACTCCACAGAGTTTATTGCATACGGAGACGATTACACTATATGTATTATAGGTGTAGAGTGCGGTCGTGCGGATTTTTATGCGATTTCATATATTTTCCTTTTCACATTTTTTGGATTTTCGTTAGAAGTTTTTACAAATTGTAATAAAATATCCAGTTTGAAGCTAATGGTGAATTTTGTTCCATATTATTACACATTTAATGGTTACTGAATATTTCTGTAGCCTATTTTGTCAAGTATATAATTTTATTTAGGTATGTTTTTCTCTGAATGATTATTCATTTTAATAATATTAAATAATAAATTACTGTTTGTTTATTTATTAGATACCTAAATAATTATTATAAGTTGTTTAATTCGTTTTAAATTATTGTTGAGTCATACATTTTAAAATTATTTAAGTGTGAATTTTTTATCATAATACACAATAAAAATGAAATTTTTCTTGCACATTTGTTGCATATTTACACGATTTCGATCGCATATTATATGGCATATTTTGACTCTTTCTAGTGCATACAAATCCAAGCTCTGATAATAGGCATTAGGCGAAAATTATTGTGCGAGAGGGTCAAGGCGGTCTACGCCCTAAATCGAAATATGTATACTTCTCTAGACGCACTAATGGCACGTTGATTGTATCACGTCCGACCTAGTAAGAAGACACCGTTTGCTTTGAAAAAAATATTACTACAAACAACCAGTTTAGCGGGACACAGTTTGTTTTTAAACTAAATGAACATTTGGCGCAGTAATAAAAATAATAATTATTATAGTTGTACTTATGTCTTACAGCGGTTTGTGATCATCGATTTTTCCACAGTTGTAAATTTCAATCAAACATAATATTTTCTACGTTGCCGTTTTCGTTTTTATTCTGTTCGTTGACGTAGTATACTTGATGTCTTTCTGTCAATGCTTGTTAGCATTGATAATATTATAATATAAACGTGACGTAACGATTTAACAACCAGAGCTTATTATTATAAAAGGCGATTTAATTGTTTAGAGCGACAATAATATAATACGCGATCAATCGGAGCCGCTTTATAAGTTGCCAGTAATATAGATTTATACGATTTCCAGCGATACGGTGAAACGACTGAAACCCGTTTGCGATGCAAATTATTTTAAGTGTTTCAAATCAAGTGTACATTCATGTTATACCGAACATTTATTTCCGTTTGAGCGTTTTTATTCATTTATTACATTTTTTATACGTAATCTGATACGGTAAGTGTAATTTCGGGGCTATTGTCGCCGTCTTAATGTTTCGATAATAATTATTTACCGTATGCTAGTAAACTTCAACGCACGTCAAATGATCGGAAAATCTGAAATATGATAAGTGTAGTAAGTACCTACACATTCGCGGATTGTGAATACATTATAAACACTAAGAACAGGGCACAATTCGGAATAGAAAACATTTAATAGTTGAACACGCAGAACATAATACCTAATAAACCTACCTTTATATTTTTTTCAGTGGGTAGATGATCGTTATAATATCTGATACATATTGTATTTAATATGTTAAGTAGTTCAAGTCCGAGTAAAACTGTATAGAGGTTCTTTGATCCTATTTTTGGTTTCATAGTATGTGTTCACTTATCAGTTTCAAACAATTACCAGATAATTTTCTACTACAATATTCATTTTTCTAATTAAACAGTTGATTACATAATTGTATGTACCAATCCATAAATACATTAAATGGACATATTGCTATGTGGACATGTAATTGGTACATATCTTTGAATTGGGTTATAGCAGGCGATTTCGAAAAATATGCTAAATTTGTTGAGATATCATTCGTCTGGATAGGATTTAATGATTTTTGCACAAATAAATTGGCATCAGACCAATGGATCATTCCACAAGATCCAATGGGTAACACTTTAGCTGATTTAAAAAAAACAGTTTTGATAATGCCAAGGTATCCCAAAAACCTAAAAAAATAGTTTGAAAAAAAATGCAATATGCAGAGTAGATGTGTGAAACCTTTTATTTTTTCTTTAATTAAAGAGATAATCTTATAAATACTATGCATATATAATAATATATAAATATATTATACTAATATAATTCATGGATCCTCATTAGTTGTTTGCATAATTTTAATTATTCAATAATTGATGTCGCATTTAGGTATGAAGAATGGAGATGTGTGGTGGATAAAGAAGGATGTTGTTTAAAAGTTTATCTGAGATAGAAGTATCGGAGTCAATAATGGCATCAATTCAATAGATAAGTGTTAAGAATTCTATCAATAAAAACCAAGCCGATTCATAAACATAGCTGTTTAATATTAATAATATCCTAACATCCATTTTACGAATGATCAGTATTTAATTTAAATACTATAATTTTAAGGAACTTCCACTGAACAATTTGATTCTTACACAATACGTGTAAGAAATACACACAGCAGGTATACAGCCGCTTGTCCCAAAAAATACCTCACACAAGCGCAACACTAAGGCTTTACATAAGCCTATTTTACCAACAAAAACCAGAAATTTTAATACCTAACAAATAAAAACACATTTATTCAAATGTGATCAAAAATTCAACTCACGATCAAACGCGATACCCAAATTAATAACCTCAAAGCAAATGAACTTAAAAAAAAATTTTAATCGTTCAAAAAAAGAAGGAAAAGATAATTAACAGAAACATTTTCAATATAATTAACTAATATTGCAAAAAGTGTTGGAGAAAGATATCTTTCTTAACAAACCCCAGAGCCGGGCATAACATAATATAAGACTTAACATCAAGTCCTAAGCACTTAAAAAATGTGTTTATGATCGTGATGATAAGAACTGAACTAGAACAAAAAAAAATTGTAAAAACATCAACAAAAAAAATATAAATTATTCAATTAGTATATTATAATTCATAACATTTAAAAAAGGAAGATATTTTTAATTAGAACAATATTTTAACATTTTAAATTAGATCGATAATAATATTAATTCAGTAGTTACCAAATTTTACAGTAGATTATTAGTATAGCTAGGTATAGAAATATTTAGTTTTGTTTAGTTTCATTTGTGAGAAAAAAATTGGTTTTTTTTAAAGTCACTTTTTTTGCTTTTTAATTAAAATTAAATTGTATCATATTAAAAACCAGACTAAAGTTTTGATTTTCTAATATTATTATAACAGTAGGTAATGAACATTTTAAATAGTATTATGTACTTGTTTCGATTTCCACTAAAATGAAATCGAGTAAAAGCCAAATACCCAAGATAGGTACGACCACTACAACTGATACGACGTTATGTAAACGACACTTACCGCAGCGCTTATGAGCATACAGAATACAGCCATTTATAAATATAAACAATATACAGTAATAATAATATGTAATAATATAATAATAATATGTGGTATGTATTCATAAGTGTATAGTATATTAATATATTATTAGTTAACCCAACAGCAAAATTGTCATACGCCGAAATCACAGCCAACACTCCGCCACCCGAGCAACCTCTGCACATCATCACACATCCAGTTAATTCATATTATGTATTTATACCTATTTACATGTTTAATGTCATGGTGTGTTGAGTAGTTTTTATTGTTATGTTTGAGATTTTCTCTGTTTAATTGTCAATGATAAGTTCATAATAATCGTCGAGATATCATAATGTCCTTGTTAAAAAAGCATTGATAAAAACAATAAATATATTTATATTATTGGATTATTATAGGTATTACTACGTCGTGCACGCAATATCTCTCTCGGCGAGTTACTATTCGGTTGTCGTCGTTGTAATTTTTTTCGTCTGGGCATCTCGGTCGTGACGATCATCTCGCCACCATGTAGGGGGGGGGGCGACTCGGTCGAGGCGTCTGCCCATAAACCATTACAACCAGATATACCTTAGCTTCGTCGCACGCGGTTACCAGTGATTTACATTTTGCTGAGACTGCGACGGCGATGACGACTCGGACGACTATTATACGCGCGTACTACTCGTTTTGACGTTTATTTGTAACGCGTTTGGTATTGTTATTATTATTATTGCAGTTGTAGTTATAAATGTGTCCTTCTCGTCTCACCCTACAAATATTATTTTACTAAAATACGACTAATAAGAGATTGTTTTGAATCGCAGTCCCGTTCGTTGCGGTTTATAATATACCTACCTATTTTAAATGTTTGATAAACTCGTCAAATTTGTTTCTGCTATAACCAGCCGGCCGGCCAATCTGTAATTTCATAAATAATGTATAACATAATAAACACGATGTAATAGTATGATATTAAAGGTATATACTGTGAAAAAGTGTACATATAAAATATAACATAGAATTTATTATAATATATAGTCGTATAGTGTGCACGACAGCACTAGATGTACTTAGCCAAATCCACCGTGCATAATAATAATATAGCATTAAAGCGATATTTGTAAACGCCAAACAATTATCTATAATAATAAGGTACGAAAAATATTAAACGTAATTTTCTTAGCCCACAGGTCAATAAATTGGTGCCCTGCGACTTCGATGATAAATGTTGCTATCATATCTTTTTTTTTTATATGATCATGGTTTTTATTTATCACAATGACAATTAATCTTGTTAGCTAGATAGCAACAATATTTTTTTTTTAGACACACAAAATTTTTTTTTACAATACACAATTTCATAATTACAATACTTGATTATCTATCTCTTTTAAGCAAAGCTTGAGTTAGAGATAGAAAGTGTAACAAAATAATAAAAATTTACAATTATATAAATAGTGTTCAGTTTAATTAGTTTTTTAAATAAAACAATTAAAATATTATAGTAAAATCAAAATTACAAGAGAAATAATAGATTTAGTGTTTAAACATATTTAAAATTTAAAATTAAGAACAGTAATAAAAATAATACAAAAAACAAATTATTATTCTGACATTATTAAGTTAAATTACTTGAATGTATCTATTTAGTAATATATAAATAATACAATAATAGATTAAACTAATTCTAAGAATAAAATGTACTTATAAACAAATTTTTTTTAACTATTTTGATGCTGATGGATGTTTTTTTAAACTCATATGGCATTAAGTTAAAATTCTTTCTTCTTCACCAGCATACTGCATCGTGGCTATACGCGAATCATCTACATGGTAATAATAATATAAGGAAAATAAAATGGTATTTGCCAACACATTGGACAAATTATTTTAGGATTTTCGCATTTTCTTATTTGTCATCTAGACGTTCACAATCTTTTAAGAAAATTGATGCCATCGTATACTAGCCATTATCTCAAATGACTCGGATTCGATCATTTCAAAACAGTATTAATTTTTTTAATGATTTTAAAATCAGAAATTGGGTTTGGAGTATAGGGAATTTTTCATTTTTGAGAGATCCAATAAGTGCCAACTGTAAATTATTTACACAATACGACTAGGTACCTATAAGAAATAATATTATGGGATACGAAAGCATAGAAAAAATATTCTATAATCTTTCTGTTCAATACGATACTACAGTGAGTTGTTAAGATTAAAATATAGGTATACATTATTTATATAAATTTATGTATGTAAAAAATAGTATTCTCAGCATGAAGAAAATCGAAATAAAACTATTAATAATATGATTAACTAGCATGAGTTATGTATTCTGGGATTTATGAACACAAAGTTGTAGGGATAAAACGTTAATTATAATAATTATAACAAATAATGTTGTTTTAACGAATTTGAATATTAAACTTATATTATTTAATTTGAATAAAAAATATGTTGTACTGAATTCAATAGATATCATATTACATCAAACGTTTTAATTTAATGTTAGTAAATATTTTATTTTAATTATTGGTGTTTTAAAATGTTAAGTGTATTCATTATTTAGTGTACTGACATTTTATATTGATATTCACTCTATGTAATTTATTTATCATATTAAGATTTTATTCAAAACAGAATGTAGGTAACATTCTACATAAAGACACAAAATAAAACAAATATAAATAATAAATTAATAATAATAGAATAACATGTCAGAATACCTACAGCATAATGTGTGACCTACACTGATAACTTACCTAAGTACAATAAATTATTGATATGGACATATACGATATACCTAGTTATAATAATTATTATGAGACGCACCTAAAGTAAATCGTAATGTATTTATGTATAATGTGTAATGTGTATGGGTTATTGCTTATTACCATAATGTCATTAACTCTTTAGTTTTTTACAGTGTGGAGTATGGACTAAGGCTGCCTAGGTCAAGATTATAATGACCCAGGCCCCGGGGGATAAAAAATTATACAGTAGTCCTAAAAATAGACTGAAGAAAAATTGCTATGTACTTAATAAATTGACATTTTATTATTTTAAAGTGTAAACACTGTACTTTTACCCAGCGGGTGCTCATAAATAAATAAATACATAAAGAAATCTTAGAAATCTTTAATTATTTACTTCAACTATAACTACTATACAATTATCCTATATAATATAACTAGGGCAAAAAGAATTCTGAACATAAAAATATAATAGTTACTCTTATAGTTTTATCTATACTATTGATATCTTCAATAATTAATATATAAATAATTTATTATATTGTACAAGTACCTTTATAGTATATACCAAATTTCTTTGGTAAAAAGTATACTAAACATTGACCATAACCGACATGTATACTTAGGTATTATAAATAAATTGAATAATAGAAATTTAAACTTTAAAGTATAATTTAAATGAAAGGAATCATATTACACGATGTACCATCCGATGTATCATACGCCTATTATCATAAATGTAATGTGTTTTGTGTTATGGAAAAATACGTTTGGCACGTATGTAATTAAGATTTATAATTAATAATGTGAGCTATCAGTTAATCGAATACATAAGTTAATTGTTTTCTGTAAAGGTCTATGCATAAAAACGAAGGTTTTTCCAATTAAAAAAAAGTATGTACCTATATAATATAATATGAGAAAACATTACCCGGAAAGAAAACCAAAACTTCTTCTACTAGAAATTAAGATATTTAAACATTAAGTTAATAATATAATTGATTGATTTATTTAAAGAATACAGGCAAGACCACACTCGAAATACTAACTGTATATGCATGCGATGGACTCAAGATAAATGTCGAATTGACAAATATAAACTTATCTCAAAAAAAAATATAACAATTTAAATTATTATATCAACCATAAATTCTACAGACAATATCAAATTCAAACATGAAAATTTGCTTGACCAAAAAAATTGATCATTGGTTAATATCATCATTGTTATCATTGGACTATTTTTTAAATACAGAGTACTGAAACTGAAATAAGAAAGAAATAGAAACGGCGATAGTTCCATGGGTTGCTAAAAACACTAACTGCTGCACAATTTTTTTTTGGAAAATCAATTTCAGAATTTGTTAGTTTTGACAAAAACACAAGAAAACTATATCGATCCTTCTTTCCGCTAAGGATTTTAAATCGAACACATGATAAGTATATATTATAAGGCATAAGAATCCCAAGGGACATAATCATACGAATCGAGATACTCAAATTTTTAGTACAAAAGCACAGAATTTGAGAAATTTCTGATAGACTCGTTCCAGTTGACAAAAATGAAGATCAGCAGTATTGGCAGTATATAGTGAACGGATTCTAGACAACCGTGCTCTACTCCAAAACATAACAAACATTAGAGACAGTAGAGCAATAAAAAGACCTAATAAAATTATTGAGTGTTATTCCAACCACTTTTGCTACTTGTTGTACCTTGAAATAGGACACAAGACACTTAAAAGTATAGCCGTAGGTAGGTACCTATAGATTGTACAACGCCACTCACGACTCTTGGTTTTAATTATTAAGGAGGTTGGTCATAACACCACTTAATAATTATAATTATTAAATAAGTTATTAATTATATTATTAATTTTTTTCTTCTGGGATTCAAGAAAACATATCCATCAATCATAATATCGTTTTGCATTCAATGTGTTAAGAATAAATATTATGTAATATATTATATTATATCATTATAAACAGTAGACCGCGTGTATAAGAATAAAATAAACGTATATTACGAGTATTAAAAACATATTGCTACTTGTGTTTCATCATTTTTCTGCACTCAAAAAACCGTTTGTGATGGTTATTAATTCTTTACCGATATTACGATACGAAATGACAAAAAAATGTCGATAATAAATCGATAAATCGATTCGATAAAGCTGCCCGGCACAGGCGAACGTGGTTTACGGACAAGATTTTCACACGAATCGATGCTAAAATTATAACCTGAAGATCAAAAATAATATCTGAGTCCTGCGCCAGTCTAACAAACATCGAACACCTGGAGCGTCCTACCTAACCTAACCGTGAGTGTAGGTATGTTTTTTTTTTTAATCGCGATTACGAAAATTAATGAGATGCGCACAGAGTGGTTTTAATGAACGTAATTATTCAAATGCCGGCCGGTGCGCCGCGTTAGATTTATTCCTACTATTATAATATATACTCGCTGGCAGTCGGGTTCCTACCCATATCATATGTGTTTACATCTCTCCCGAAATCGCCTCAGGACTCAATATTGATAGGTACATGCATGTGTGTTTGTGTATGTTTTTGTCACGTCGGCGTTGTCTTTGCCGTTAAAATCTTTGATTATGTCACCGACAGCCATATGCCACAGACGCCTATCTAATGAATTCAGTTGAGTAGTGTTTGACCTTTTAGGTCCAGAGCCTTTTTTCTGTATTCTTTATCCTGTACGCCGGGTGTTACACTATTACCTTATATATATTCTGTTGCAGTGATACTTAGGGCGGAGCAATTCCGATGTTTAATCTGAAAACCACAATAAAGCATCAAGTTGAAATCATAATTGAGAATGCAGTTTGTTTTGAAAATGCGCTCGACCACAATAATAAAACGTCTTCGAAATTGTTAAAAAGGAACTGTTTTTCCTAAGCGTGTTTCTCAGAATAAAATAATGAAAAAATGTACAGTAAATGTAATCTCCAAACGACTTTCTAGTGTTCTAGTTTAGATGTATTCGAATTCCTATATTGGCTATTATCTATCTCCACTCTTCTTGCTCGAGATAAATTTATGGAAGAGATAATAAAGTTTTAAAGACAGTACACTATGTATATATATATATACCATGAGCAAAAAAACATCCAAAATCAGTTAGTTACCTATAGGCTATAATCTACAAAATTATTAATTATTTGTATCTCATTTTATAAAAAAAAAATAGATCAAATTATTCAACCCGTCGCTAATTCTGTGCAGTTATTACCTATATGATCTGGCAATAATATAGTATCGAATCGTAATTTTTTTTATTTTATTGCACAGCACACTGAAGTTCTCTCATTACAGACGTGGCATAAAAAAGCGATTGTCAAATAAAACCGTTCATCATAAATCAAAAAATAAAATATAACACATATACATTTATATTTTATATAATATTCACTGCAGCACAAATACGTTGGTATAGGTAATAATAATGTGTATAGGTACCTACGTCGCAGAATGCGGATCGGGTCCGTGTGTTTTTCTCACGCTTGTTTCGCCGCGGAGTGCATACATTTCGTATACCTAGTCCATTAGTCCCGCTGTGGCGGTAGAATCCGTTCTCGAGAAAGTGACATTAAAAAAAAATAAAAGAATTAAAAAATTTATAGGACATCACTAAATTTCCGATAATGCGACACGTTTATACTGTTATACTTGCCACCTACGATTTTCTACGCGGTCAAACAATCAAAAATAAATTCGAATCATCGCCATAGAACCAGGCACATACTGTTGGACAATAGTGTCATCAAAATATTATTAAAATATTAAATACAGGAGTGGATGTCGACTCGGAAGCTTACATATGATTATGCTAGACGTAATCAATTTTGTAGCAAACATAGAGGTTTCTTTGAGAAAGTCCGTGTCGTATAAGTCAAAACAATATTCGTAACCTGAATAACAAATGATTATTGTGTAAACATCATACATTATTATTGCAATATGCGATGCACCTGCGGTTCAAACACTAAATCAAATAATATAATTAACTAAAATGAATTAAAACACATACAGGTGTACCGGAAGCATTAAGACGGACAACAATATATATTCAATACATTTATAAAAACGAATTTATTTTTAGCTTTACGATAATATTATCATGCATTTTTTTCATTATCTGATTCAATTAGTGGGTTTACCATAATCATTAATCATTACATTTATTAGAAAATATCATAAGGAGGTTTTGGGATCATTTGTTTATGTTGGTATTTGTACATATTTGCATCGTTAATTGGTTGGTGTGTTTTATATGGCACTACACGTCAGGTCTATCAATAATAATTTGAGTTGTCTTCATTGCAAGCATTTTAAATCGTCCTCTCCTTATTACTTATTAATTATGTACGAAGGTCTGTATCGATCTCCAAAATTAAATATTTTTAGTAGAATCATGATAATTAACATATAGGTAACCTATTTTTTTAATTAATTTGTTTTTAAATAATTAGTTAGCTGTTTATAGTATACCATTTCAGTATTTCAAAAATACTTCAAATTTTTATTTCGATTTTAGATGTGTTAACATTTTAAAAAAAATCATGTGTTTAACAATTAAAAGTTATCATTCTCGCTTGAAAATAATGAGTTGAAATCGTCATCACAAGACTTTTTAATGTTAAACAATTCTAAAAATGATTTAAAAATTTAGTCTCTGCCCTAATTACTAGGTACTCTTAAAAATCTTAACACCAG
Source organism: Myzus persicae (assembly GCF_001856785.1). NCBI lineage: Eukaryota > Metazoa > Arthropoda > Insecta > Hemiptera > Aphididae > Myzus > Myzus persicae. The sequence continues at coordinate 312,052 of NW_019102538.1, read as the reverse complement.
AATTTGAATAAATGGATTATTATATAAGGATAAAAGGAAGAAGAGAAAATGCCTGGTGAATCACCCTTTTTAATATTATTTGGTAAAATTATAAATGTTATTATCAACCTTGGAGCAATTAAACATAAACATTAACTCGGGGTTAAGATTCTAAAAAAAGTATAGCAAATGTTTGTAATGATTTCTAAAATGTTAAATTAAATTAGAAGCTATTACCTAAGTTCATATGGTTGTAATAAATTGGTCGTTCAACATTTCATAATATTTATTAATCAATGCAAAAACATACACTTAATTAGTTAAATGATTCATGCTATGTAATATTTAATATGTATAGGTATAGTATATTCTATAATTTTTCATATCTTGGTAAATATTTTAATATTAATTGAACATTAGTTACCGACTATTTATAGATTATTATTATTTTTGTAATTATAATTTAGAATGAATAATACCTAATGAATCATACCTAAATATTTTAATTAACTGAATATTATAGAAGGTACCTATTATGATGATATAAAAAAATGTTAAACTATTTTGAATGTATATGTATCACAAAATCTAATACCATTTTGAGTTGTTTATAATTAGTTATTTCTAGTAGGCTGGTATCCAATTAAATATTATAATAATTATTCCTTTTTATAACAGATAATAGAAAATATATTAACTAAGTACAAAATGATAGTTACAGAGACTTATTATTAACGATTTTTTTTTAAATTTATTAGTCGATAATAATAAGAAAGCTTACACCTCAATATTGCCGTTATAAGTAATATATTTTTTTTTATAGAAACCTGATTAATCGCTATAAAAACACTATAAAACCTAGCTTTAAAGATCACGTTTGCTTTGAATTTAATTATTTTAGGTTTTTAGTAAAGCTAGGAATGTATTTTACAATTATGATTTCATGTAATAAATACATTTAACTAGTATTTTAACATATGCTCTAGATAAATACTTAATTATATATTAAAAGTGTAGCTAATGCTTCCTATTATTGAATTTTATCAGGAATTCGTATTGCATTTTATTTTATTGCCTAGTAATGCCTACGTTTAGTTTCGTATAATCTTCAAAGTTTGAATTGATAAATAAATAATTGGATTATTTATAAGATTTTAGTTAGAAGTACCGATCATATAAGTAATAACTATACTTCGGTTATATCAATTATAATTTAAATGTTGACAAATAATGTGATCCAAAGTTGAAAACATATTATTACAATAGTCTATACATACTACTTTTTTGATATATATATTATCAGAATCGAACTTTTTTAAACTGGAATAAGAAGTAAAAGACTTAAATGCACATTAAATCATGAATAGTTAACTGTAATTTTACATTAATATTCAGTTAGAATATCCACCATATGTAGTCAATATGTTTAGTATATACTCAGTTTACAATATTTAGACTATCTGAATTCTGAGTCAAGCGGAAGAGCTATTGCGGTTTTATAATGATGTATTCTTTGTTTTACACTTTTTGATTTCGAAATATGCTGTTTTCGAGGAATAGGTACCTATAAATAATGATCCAAGATGAACATGCTGGGTACTTTGGAGACATTATTTATTTTTAATTCCACAGAAATTTAAATAAATGATAAATTTTGAAAAGCCAAGAAGAAATGCACGCAAACCGGTTTTTAAAAAAATATCAAACATTTTCTGGTAAACCTCTCAAAGTAGTTGTTTCAATACAATATACTTTATCACCGCTTTCAAATTGCAAACAACAATGCAATTTCTACCTTGTTCCTATTTAGGTAGGTATATCCTTTAAATTTGTATTTGTACATTCTAACTTCATATGTTACAATAAAAATCAGAGAGATAGAAAAAAACTGTGTGATCATATCATAAGATTATTATGATACAACCATATTTAAGAACTAACAAGGTATGTTTAAATGCTTACATAATTGTATTGAAAAATGCAGCATTAATTTACAAATTGAAAATGTGTCATCAGGAATTCCAAAATATACATAAAGTGAATAAAGTAAAATGAATTATTTTATGTTTATATTATTAAAAGTATTACAGACCTATGGTGCATTTCAATTCTTTAATGAGTACCTATTTTTGCATGTAATCAGTGAAAATATTTAATCATAAAGCATAAAATGGACAATGATGAACGTTTTGAAATATTTTATATAATGGGCATAATAGAATATATAAACAATATATATTGATAAGTCTTCATGTATAATATACTAAATGCGTTTATGATCTAATTATTATTTTATTTTCTAAAGTAAGTGTTTTTCGGGTCAAGGTATTGATATATTATATTATATTATATTGGTCATGATATTTCGGTATAATAAGTTGTACAGACAAATGTAAAGTAGGTAAAGATTTCGAATGTTCAGTAACGAAATTCATGAAATACAAAAAAAAATGTCTTAATTATTTTCATTTAAAATAAAAACTATCTTTACTTTAAATTCCACTTCAAGTTGATGTTTTTAAGCATATTTTTACATTTAATTATTAGCATTACATATTTTATATTATTATAACTAGTTATACAAGTTGGACATCACGTTATTTTCACTCATCCGTGAGATACTCTACGAGTATCCTGCAGTATAGTTTTTTCAAGAATTACATTTAATCTAAGTATCTGTCAATATATTGCCAATAATTAAAACTATATTTTTTATACTCTTCTATTACTACTGCGCTGTCTGCGGACAATGTTGTCTGCACGTATATACCTAATAATATATTGCTAAATCTCTAAATAAAATTGCTCACATAATAATTAGTTAGACATTAATTATATTAAGAATAGTGTTTTGTTTTGATAACAGAAAGTTAATTAATTTTATTTTTTCTTATTACATTTAATTGAAAATGGTTTTATAATCATTTATATTCCGCATAGAAAACGTTATTGCACAGCGTACAATTAAAATATAACCTCACGTGCTGTATTAATGAACTCAATTGGCAGTATAATATTATATTGTGCATATATATTATTCATTTATACATATCTCATTCTATATCATAAACGCTGTTGCCGCGCTCAACTAAAACTAAATGATATAAGTATAAATACAACCTACGTATTTATATAATGTATCTAATACTATCTATATGTTCGCCCACTCTTAATATGTGTGTGCGTGTGTCTATATTAAATTAAGCGATATTTTGCACTGGAGAAATCATATTCCATGGTTTATTATAAAGGTAATTTTAATATCAAAAATTCAAAAATTAGAATATTGGTAATATGTTAAGGTACCTGTTGCACAAAACTTACATATTAACTTACGCTTTCAAAAAACATCCATGCACACTTTTTTCATGGGTACGATTTAAACTAACCTATAATACTGGCTATACTGCCTAATACTATAGCTATTATAAATAATAATAATATTTACATAAATTACCTATTACAAACGATGTTCGAACATAAAATGTCGACCTAGACCGATTATTTAAGATTTGTTTAAATCCTCCATAAACCCGTTGTGTTCATACAGCTGTAAAACCACATATCAAAACCAATCTTGGTCATTCCAGAAGCATTATGCTTTTATTGTTTTATTGCAAATTTCACGTCATAAATCCTATGTATATATATGTTTACTACAGTCATGATGTACGCGGCGACATACAAACAGCAAACGTTTTTTATTACTCGAGATTGGCATTATATATCAGTATGACGAGAAAGTTTTTAAGTACGCTCTGCAGCCGATGAATCAGAAAACCAACTGAAATAATTACCAAAATCTCATACCTACCTTTAAATTATTCGAATTCCAGAACATTTTTTTTCCGTCACAGACATCAAAATATGTTTGGTTCTGCGTACTTGTTTAGTGTATACTAATTATTATTTTTATAAAATATATTTGAGTTATGTTAATGGCATCTGTAAGATTTAAAATTATTTCCAGTTCGATATACTAATAATGAGCGAATAGTCTTAGCGACGAATGGATTCGAGATAGGTAGGTACACCAGACAGCATAACAAATAAATATCTAAATAGTTGTTATTTGTATATATATACCTATAACAGAATCTCAGTTCAGTTAACACAATCTTCAATTAAAATGTTGTTACATTTTATGAATTTAAAATAGGTAAATATTATATTAATGTTTCAGGGCTTGTTATATATATTTGAATATCTGTCACTACTCGTTTTTTTTTATTTCGGAATTAATCTATAGGTATTTTTATTTGTATTACTATTCCCAATTGTTGACATAACAGTTATAAATACAATTTTAAATAATAATACCATTAAAATTTAATTTAATTTTTTTTTACTGTAACGTTATTAAAATATTGATGTTTGGATGAATGTAACGAAGTATTGTACCTATATTATACTACGTAGGTATTCTGTTTGAGAGGAACACATTCAATTTTTAAGACTATTTATATAATATTATTCTACATACGAATTGGTAGTATTTATAAATTATCATTTCATCATATTATACATTTATAAATTATAACATTGATTTATCAACAATGAATGAAGTAATTATGTGATACCTACCTAATGGCTAATACATAATACATTATTTTCGAACAACGCAATGACTAAAAAAAAGAGAGAAATGATTTTTTTTTCAAATAATTATAATAATAATTATATTGCATCGTTATACAAGGGCGTCTAAGTCTCCAAAGAGTAATGGGTGTGTTGATTTTTTCGTTAAAAAAAATAAATAAAATTCCAGAATATATTTTTTTAATCAATCAGATATGTATAATTTTTCTAGATAGTGTTTACAATTAATTGTATAGAATCCGTGTGACGTTGCTAATTGTTTCACGAATTATCAAACGTTATAAATTATAATTATAAAATATACTTATTAATTATTTTATCAATATTTTAAGTGAATATGAGGCCTAAAGTTTCTTAATTTGTTACCTACAACCAATTTTTGAAATTTTACAAGTACAAAATAGATTATTTCTGTAGTTTTTTAGATATTATATGATTTTGATATAGATGGTTTTGTTGTCAATTTCTTCATACGTATAAGTCTGTTTTTGAAGCCTACAAATTTTTTGGTTTTTTTTTATACATGTCTGGTTTTGAAATTGCTTGTATGTATTTTTGAACAAACATTGAACATTTGATAAAAACAAGACATTAATTTTAGGTCACACCTGCTTGGACAACATTATACTTTATTTTATTATAATAAATTTTAAAAAAATGTGATAGTAGAAACTATTATGAAAGCGTAAATTAGTATAAAATATTATTTCACAACGAAAAAATTAATTTTGACTGTGGTTTGTTCTAAATTAAACGTTGTTGGAGGGATGATTTTGAAAACAACCACAATTGTTCGTGACCAGTTTAGACCAGTTATAGCCGTATAATATAATATATAGTAGACCTAGTTAGATTCTAAATTTTGGAAAATATACGAAAAAACTGTTTTAAAAAATGTTGTTTTAGCTGATTTTAAAACTATAATACGTCTCATATAGTCATATGATATATATAATAAGTTTATAACATAAATATATATCACGTGTTTTGGAGTATCTCTGAATCTCTGGGTTAATTGGCTGGATTTTTTTGTTTATTTTCCTCCATTTATGGACTGAAGAAAAAAAACCGATTCTATCGTGGTTAAATCGCCAGGCCGAGGAGGTTATAAGCATAGTCTATACATGTGACTGCAGCGGTAGTGTTAATGCCTGTTTATAGACGAGTCACGAGAGAAATATTTAGGAGAGGTCTAAAAGTTATGGCCGCCATGGACTCCAAAGAAGAAGAATGTCTGTCTTATGCCTATCTCTCTCTCTCCCTCTCTCTCTTCCAGCTACCTCTCCCTCATCTCACTTTTACATCTCCCCAATTCCTCTCTTACCCTCTCTTATACCATTTCTCGAAATAAATACAGTAGTAATAAACTATTCGATGTTATTCGAGCAAATGCATTTAATAAAAAATATCCACACGTAATTTAATACTGAATGAATTTTTGTACAATTATGGCGATGAAAAAATGCCATACCTACAGGGTTGACTGAGAGTCTCCATATCGGGTGGAATACGATTTAGTGTATGGTGCTAATTAGTAGTACCTTTTCATAAAACGTTCCCGTGCTCTAAATAAGTTTTAATTTTGTCCATGTTGGCAAATTTTAATAATGTTAAGTTTTGTATAACTAACAAAACGAAATGAATCTATTAAACCACAAACGAGCGAACATAACAGCACATACAATGATATCAATAGGAGAAACGAGTTGAAAGAATCACAAACATATATTCAATCTCAAGAGGAACTTGCTGTCAACAAAAAATTAATCTATGCGATTTAAAATTGAATCAAACTCAAATTAAAATAAATAATAAGAACAGAACTCATAGAAATATTATGATGCGTTTATCTTCTTTACATGTTGAACTATATAGTATTAAAAAGGACTATTAAATAGAATGTAAAATAATCAATTTTATTCTTTACACAATATTAGATTTTTTTAAGCAGACAAAAAACATATAATATGATTGTTTTATTTTGAAAATTGTATTATTATAAATGTATGAACGTTACGGGGCCTATATAGTACGAAATTGTTTTGTATTTAAGAAGCATTTTGCTATTTTTAAAAGACATTGGTATTTTTACCACATCACTGATTTACTCATCAATGTTGTTGGAAAAATTATAAACAAATTCAAGATTTTATGTTTGTCATCCAAAACGAGGACTCCCCCCCCCCCATATTCTACGTTTATTTCTAATTAGTTACGTCACGTAATAGGTACTTAGTTGGTCAACACTTAATAATATGCAATTATAAACTACTGATCATAGGTATAGTTAATATTTATAAGTTCTACGGAATGATCGGATCGAGTACAATTCGAACATTTTGGTTAGGTGAGCAATTCAACTATCCCCAAATATATGAAAAAAGGTAAATCGTATGCGATCGGGTTTTATACCCACCACCGTATAATTGTATTAGTTGTATTTATCATACCATTATATCAGTATTATATTATGTGCATTAGTTACCTACCTAAACAAAATATCCACCATAATGAGCATTTTATACGTACCTTCGGATCTCATAATGTATCGACCAGATTCTACATTGTTTTGTATACATTTGCGTATGCCGAGTAATTGTCGACACGAATTTAAATATTTTTGTTGTATTATTATCACGTGTTAGATACACTCTGTAGTAAAGTGCAGTACGATTGATAAATGAATAATGCAAGCGTGTCGTGAGTAATGCGTAGGTATATACCTATTACCTATATATATTATATAGTTTACAGTATAATATATATATTTAACATTACTAGCTATATTATCATCATCATTATTATTATTATTATTATTATTACTACGTTTATTTTCTAAACTTCTCAAGGCGGTTGAAAAACCGTTTGGTTTATGGTTATTACTTATTAGGGTTACCGAACGTCGGTCGGTCGTCTCTCGTCCCCGTCCTGACGTTATCGCGCGCGCGGGTCGTCGTGAATGTAAATCGAGTGGACCGGAGAGAAAATTAGTTTTGTACCGGCCCCCGACGTCAGGTGTTTGGATTACGTTTTTGAATATAATTAAAACCCATAAAATATACACACACATACATTTTAAATACATATATATATATATATATACACGTAAATAATAATAATAGTAGGTACACGGTGCCGCCGATCCGCCAAGTGAGTATAATTTTTGACAAGAATCCAATTTCGTTTCAGACAGTTGTCGAGGAATGTCACTGTCCTGTCATTTCGGTATAAAAGTATATACCTCTATATAATATTATAATACATGTACAATATATATATACTTATATTATACTATGTAGTAACTACCTACTATATAATACAGCTTGGAAAATAATAATTCCAATAAAATGTACCTACCGTACGTTCGTTTTTATGTAGACAAGTATAAAACTATAATATAATCGTTCTCATGACACATTCTTGTAGGGGCTTATATTATTGCCGCTTGCACAGCCACCACGTTGTACTGATCAAATGGAATTATAATGTCGAACGACATGTTGATACCAAATGCTAGGCATATACATATTATATTATATCGGCCTATATGAAGGGTAAACTCGATGGGACATAAAAATAATAATATTGTATTTTATTAAACTATAATCGAATTTTTTTAGTACACGCATGTAGAAGATCTTAAAATAATAACTACAAAACATAATATTACGGTAGAATGATAATAATAATGAGAAGAAGAAGAAGTAGTAGGAGAAGAGAAAACAAATTATATTATGCAGCGTATACAGAGTTTTCGGTATCTCTGTTGTTATTATTATATTGTTGTTCAATGGCGCACAGAACCTCTCAACGTTAAAATTATACAAGACTTCGGGAAAACAACTGCTTTGTAGAAGAGATTGATTAAAATTAGATAACTACTACTCTGAATTTAAAATGAGTAGACACATTTATTTTTTGTGTAAATTAAAAATTAAAATTAAAAATATTTTAACGACGTATTAAAAACGTAATGTAAGCATATAATTTTGTGTAGTTCAGAGGTAGTGTCTAATTCTAACGAATCATTTTTATTTCACTTTTATGTTTAATTTTTTCAAACTAAAATAAGCATTAAAAATATTGTATAATATTGACTTGTTAATTATTAAAAATGTGCGTATTGCTTATTTCCTTAACACAAACTCAGATTACAACAAAATAATGTAATAATATACTCTATCATATTTATATAGATTATAAACTAGTGGAAACAAATTAATTTCGTTGTATAAAGATGTCAGATAGATACGCCGTGTATGTGCAAGGATAAGAAAATTAGGGGGTACCTATATATACACTATACAACATTATTAATTATCGAATAATTTGCAAATCTCATATTTACTTAGTTAAGAAATACCCAACCATTTCTATATAATTTATGCCTGTTTAATTATAGTAATTATAGTTAAAATTATTAAAACTATTGATAAACATTTTTTTGTTTTATGAACATTTATTTAATTGTGTAGTATACAAGCAATGTAGTAATAAGAACGTATTTTTTCTGTTGTGAAAATTAAATACATAAATAAAATATAATACGTCATACAGTGTTATCCATGAACATAATATAATATTTTCATTATGTCATTTATGACCATAATATTACATACTCGTACAAAGTTCCTAAGCGCATGGATTACCACACAACAGTATCATTATATTATGCTACAGACTCACTCTCGATCGACTGAATATGTTTAAGCATCTATAGGTAGGTACCCCATAATAATAATAATAATTATCATAAATTACATTAGATCGACCAAAACCGTATTCGTTATAAACGTTTACGTTTTCGATTATTATTTATAATAATGTGTATTATGTATAGTGCTTTTAGATACAAAACTAAGTGCACTTTTATTCGAATCGTCAACGACTGATAGTTGAGACACACGCATATTATATTTACATATATATTATACAACACGATTTGCCTTCCATTACAGTCTACAGATATAATATTAATATATTATTATTGTATGTTAGAAATGTGCTCATATAATATTATGGAGACCATCAATACGATTTTTAGTGTTTATTATTTACTCCGATTTAGTGGTAATGTGGTTATAACTCGGTTGTATGATACTATATGTTTAGTGTTTACATGGAGGTACAAAATTATTTTCTATGCTTACAATAATATGCACACGTACCGGCACAATAATTTTCATTTCAACGAATTTTATTTTTTCACCCCTTTTTACGTCATCCTATATATATATTCCTAGATAAAACATATTCTATCGATAAAAATCGAATTGTTTTTGTTTTTTTTTTTCAATCACTCTATTGTCTGCGACCATCTGTACATACGATACATGATCTTACAATAGGGTTGAGAAGACTCCAGTAGACTGTGAAAGCTAAAACTACTCCTAATATGATACATAATATGATAATAAAACCTTTCAGACTACAGTGAATTGACAAATTTAGATTAGTAAATAAAATAGTAATATGTAATAAAAGAAAAGCGAAAGGATTCGATTATTTTTAAAGACCGTTTAATCGTTTAATGTTTCATAAACGCTATAAAGTTCGTTAGATTTTTCACTAATTTAACTTGAGTTTATGTATAATATTTCTATTATAATATTAATCTGTATAAATTCTCCAGTAAACGTATTCAAATTCTTATACTTGAAATTTTGAAGTATAGCCACTGCATTATTATTGACTATAGTAGTCTGACAATAAATGTATTTATAGTTATGTGCAATGAAAACAAAAACACAACCAAAGAACTTGCTTAAAAACTTGGAAGTCTTAAATCATTGACTATGAAAGTAAATGATTGTCTTAGGTCAAAAAATGCTTTATCGAACAGATTTTTATTTTTATCATAGTAATTTAAGAATGTAAAAGCAGACACGAGCACGTTTACAATATATATTAATTGGCTCAGAAAATGTAAAATTAAATTCCTCCATTGTTCGTTTTTACGGACATAATATGTCATGTTTTATTGTTTTATTGCTTAGTACCAATTAGATATTAAACTAAATCGTTTTGATGAGATGCTGTTCTAATAAAGTAATATGTATATAGTATAATAAATTATTGTAAAAATTATAACTATATAGTGTACACTGTACATGGTTCAAAATATAAAAATACTTAAATAGTTCGTTTTTAAGATACTTTAAATATATAGTTACCAACATGACTAAACTCGGGAGATGGACCCACAGTTACAATTTACCGGTAGCCTCAGTACTATTTGCTCATTTTTTCTATCTTTGTTAACCTCGAAGCAAAATGGTGTATAGCAATGTACTATTAAATACCACCGAAATAAATTAGCTCTTTAAAATCAAAATTAAACTATGCTTCGTACTTAGAAAATTGATCCAACAATACAGATTACAGTTGTATATCCGAAGTATATAGGTGATTATAAACTCATCGGTTAGCTATACATACCCGATATTCTTGCTCTATATATAGATTTAAAAATGTTCACAATAACTCAAAGCGGTTGCACACTTAACCATATGCAGACATTGTGATCGCTCTCCTGCCTGAACTTTCAAACTCGTGCACAATAAGTTATGAAACGCATTTACTCGATCAATGATCTATCCAGTAAATGTATAATTATTGATACCGCTAGCCAGTAAACAATGATTGTATTGCATTAGGTATAATATATGTTCTTGTTTATACGAGGATAAATCATAATCGATTAATTTATTCATGTTTAAAAAATGAAATATTTAAATTTTTATCCACACATTAATATTGTTAAGGACATATAGGTAATATTGTTTCCCTGTACCGAAGAGTTTTATTTCTTTGCGAGTGTCGGAAACATACTTCATTAGCCTTCATTATAGGTGTAAATCGAACAAATTAAAAACAACGATGAGTGAGAAGTCACTTAGGCACGTAGTTATTGAGAGAAATAATGATTCACTGCGCAGTATAATATCGGATTTGAGCCGAGACAATTAATCGAGAACGAATAATCACAAGTACGGCTGGTTACATGAATCATCACATATTTCATATTTATGCCCAATTTTTGTTTTTGAGGCTTTCGAGGCCACGGATACCCTGCACGCCACCTGCAAGGTATACCGCCTGTATACCGATCCGGTACCAATATAACGATGGCGATGATTTACGACGTATTTGCAGCAGCGTTTTTCGTCTCCATATAGTACCTACCAGCCATAATATATCATTATCAGAACATATTTTTACGTTAGATGTAATATTTTTTATCGAGTGTGTCTACACAACAATAATAATATGGTCGCCAACGAAAAACACAAACTTCCGTCCGTAACGCGCACTTTCGGCGTCCGTAGAATAATACGATATAATACCGTACTGCAGCAGTAATCCGTATCTATATTATTATTATTACGATCATAAATAATGCGCATTATTATTACACGACATGTCGAGTAGCGCAAATCGATTGGACGGTGCCCCGGCCGAGCACACCCACGTGCGTCTGGGTCCAACCGTCGGCAACGGCGGCGGAAGCGGCGGGGTGAGGGGGGGACTTGCACTCCTTCCGGTCGTTCTTGCAGTGGAAATCGATCGTCGCAGTAAATCGCGCCCGACACGACGCCCACCGCGGCCCGACCGTACGACAAACATTATAATGTTAATAATAATAATAATAATGTATTAATGTGTACGCCGAACGCAATCACGTGTGTAATGTTATTATCGCCGCGACGATATTATATCATTTGACACGCAGATACGCGTTTACCGCGATATTATGTTGCTTTTATTATAATATCCGTGTAATATATTATTATTATTATTTACTTACCACTGTAGTATTGGGTATACGATTTTATTACGATATCATTAAATAATATTATGTAGCGCTGTTGTATAATATATTATGATATTTGAAAATAAAAAAATGTATATTATGGGGATCGTTTTATCGAGCATGTCATCGCGATGGCCCATTTAAACGAGTCGGATAATACTATTGTGTAGTGTGACGTACACAATATTATATTAAAAAACGAATGTTTAAAAGACTATTTGGGTAAGACTATGTTATAATATTATACATACATCAAGAAATCGATGAGAAACACAGCAGTGGATGCCTATTATAGTTGAGTGTCGTCTCGTTTTTGAGTTCCCTGCTGGACTGTGGACAGAGGCGAAGGCGTGACGATATATGTCATAAGATATTAGATGCTCTAAGATTTTATAAGGGATGGATATTGTATTTTTTCCTTAATGTGGGTGACTGGATACTCGCTTAAAAATAGCTATAGCGATTGAACATGTGTGATGTGTGTGTTTACGTTATGCATGCTTATATGAATAATTATTACCGATATAATATAAATCTAGTTATAGTACATAATGATGTGAGTTTACGGTGTACCTGAAAGGTGAATTGTTCTATGGAACTCAATTTCCAGAGTCGACTAGGGACATAAATATTGTAGTTTATTTTATTTTATTTTATTCTATTTTTTGTAAATAAAGAGTACAGAGAAATGAAATAAAAACTATAATGAGTAAAGCAATATTAAATTGATACTGAAAAATGTACAAACTACATTTATTTTGACTATCTTGATTATACATATAAACATAGCTGTAAATATTGTGACTTATTCCCATCTATCACCACCGCTGTACCTAGTATTAAAAAATGAGTATAACAAAATTAACCATGCAAATGCATTCATATGACGTATCACTTTAATTGGTAGGTCGGGCTCGTTTGACATAAACTAAAGACGATTTAGCTAAACACATCACATATAATATGAATATACACGCATCACATACAGACATGCATATATTATGTATTTATAAATAGGTAATACATACATGCTGTGGTTATAAACATAACATTTCCACCGGAATGAACAATAATCATAAAATAATAAATTTAGGTATATAATATTATCATTTTGGTAGATATACATATACCTATACCAAATATTATAATATATACTATCTAATAAGCCCTATTTTTTTTTAAATTTATGCGTCTGGTGATTTATTTTATTCATAGCAACTCACGAGACAACTCAAGTGTTCTGTAAATACAGATTTATTTCGTATTATTTAAACATAGTTTATAGGTATCGTACACCTATTTTTTTTTATAAATTCATGGAAAACAACATAATTGGTCACATACAATTGAATAATTTATGCTAATACAGCACATAGGACACAAATTAATTCACAAACATGATTAATTTGTTAATACATTTAAAAGAATCATGTGTAACAAGTCATGCGTGTAACGAAATACCTATATATTTTTGTTTGATTTTATTAAGTTTCACAATAATTTCATTACAAGAAAAGAAACTGTCATATTCGCAACCAGGCTAGCACATACATATTATTTTACCGACGATCTGAAATATAAGTGTTTTCATTTGAAAACGACCAACTGCCGTTTTTACCAGGGGATGTATTTGTAAGTATATTTTTATAAATCAACAGTTACAGACACAATCATGGCGGTTGACTCGACATACATTCGCTCTGGGTCACTACAAAACCGGTGAAAAAATCCGTTGACGACGAGGGTAAAACATTGAACACACGCCCCGCGTATATTGATTTTTATATTTTATACATATAAATAAAAATATATAAGTACCTAACTAAAATCGATAACCAACAAAAGAAGACACGTTAGTGAGTTATACTAATAATTACATACACAACACCTCTGAGACCTATTATAGCTATATACCAATTAATATGTAAGCAAAATATGTATTTCTATATAAGCGATAAGAACAGAGCCTGGTGTACAGAGTCATGTTTTTATGTCCTATGCATATAATATTATAATAACAGACATTTTTCTAATGGAAAATGCACTACCTATAATACATATAATATAATATATAGTATTAATTAATAAATGGATAGTTTCATTGACCAATATCGGACATTTTTTAAATATATGTGAGATCTAATTAAGACCTACCTTATTTTAACGTAGGCACGTACATTGAAATGTCGTTTGTAGCTAAAACAAAATGTCTATTATATATTTTATTTAATAATTATAAAACGGGCTATATTATCAAATAATCTGGGGGTAAACAACTTGACATAGACTCAACCCCTTGTATCATGCAATACCTAACTTAGAGCTGGCCTGAATTCGATCAAATCCGTAGATTCATATAAAAAAGTTATGTCGTTGTCCTTATCGCGCACTGAAATAATAATATTATTATTATAATTTTGGACACGCCTGATATGATAGGAACTGCTGCAGCGAGTGAGAGCACACCACCACACGCGAATCGTTAAAATAATTTTATACGACCCTTGCGTGCGTGTTTTTACGATAATATCATATATACCTATGAAATATACCTGTAACCCGTTGACGATTATCGCACGAGCAAGGATCTACAGGTGGGTGCGCGTGTCCACGTAGAAATCGGCGGTGGCGATCTCGATACGTTGTTGCGATACGCCGTCATCAAATTTCGTCAGTCTTACAAGTTTTTGTAGAATGCAAACACACAATTTTATCAGTGCTCCAAAAATGAATAAGATACATAAGGTATATGAACCTTGTTTTTTAGAAATATTCACAGAATCTATTACGTTTATCAGGACGCTAATTTTTATATGCGGTGGGTGATATCACTTTTAGATATTATGTTGCAGATATACTCACCTATATATAATATATTATCTAAGTATAATATAATATTAATACGCATAGACTTTAATATAAAAAATAAAATGTATAATATATTAATAACGATACTGATATAATGTACTCACAGTTAAAATCCCACTAAAGGATTTTGATTATTTTCAACCGATATCGATTATTACCTATATGACGCTAACACCGACTGTTACGTTTTTTATATCATAATAATATAGTCATCCTGCAGTTTGAATTCGATTTTGGGGCACGCACAAGCTGCACTCTCGTTACATACCTTTGATAAATCCTTGAGTATTAATACATTTTTTAGTACAACAAATCCATGCATTATACGTACCTATATGTAAACGAAACGGATATATGACCACATTGACCTGAGGGTATATATATGTATGAGCGTATGTGCACACTTTTTATATAATATATCGTACGTTCAGATCAGACACCGCACAATATACATTAATATATACAAGGGTGTGTTGTTTCCGCAAGCGATACGATAATGGGCATGCACTTCGATTGCGCAAAACGGTGTTTTTTAAATGACTTTTCTCATCAAAATTAGTGTTGCACAAACTAATAATAATTTACAGAATAGCAAAAATTTAATATAATAATATATAATCATTTGCTAATTACAGTTAAATTTGTCTGTTAATTTTTTTTTAAATTTGAAAGTAAATGACCTGTTCAACGAAAGTTATAATGTACATATTGTACATGTGTTATATAATATAATAGATGTATGAAAATTAAAAAGTACAGCGAATATTATATTATACTGCAGTGGTGGCTTTTATCATACACGATTTAAAAAGTAGATATGTTATACGTTATATTTTATATGCCTTATGTTTATAATATAAACTAGGTATATATTTTTAAAAAACAGACAATCTTCAATCTTCGTTAAATTATTAAAAAAAATTTGGAACATTTTCGGTAAGCCTACATTTTTTTAATGTGCACGACCAAAATAATTGCCTTAAATATTATTCTACCATCTCTAAATTATAGAAATCGTGAAATTCAAAATAATTCAATACAAGCTTCTGCACTATGCTAATATTTATATAAAGCGATTCTGATGTTAGAGATACGTTCCTACTTCATAAAATTAGAACCCATATACAGTATACATGTTCTACTGTTTAGATATTAGGAAAATATAAGCATAAATACAGATAGATACCGAATGATTCATTAAGTATGTGCATACTTGCTACATGATATGTGATGTTTTAGAATAAAATAAAAATGTTTTAATGTTTTCAAATTCCTGTGATATATTTTTTAGATTTTATCAGATAACTGTTATTAAATATTACAATCTCTAGTTGAAATCCAAATTAAATTTACTTTATGTGTACGAATCATTAATTAATATATTCATATATTTAAAGAACAAAAAAAAATATTTTTCAAATTGTAACAGCGGCTGAACTAGAATAACTTTTTTACTGAGATGTCCCATGATCTTTCATCTTTATGTCCCATTGTACGGATAAAGTTCAAACAGACCGCATTCTATGGTGTTTTGTAGTTAAATAGTGATCGCAATGTGGTTATATTCATATTATTATGTATTATGTATACAAGGATGATAGATTTAAGAAATTGTAGAAATACTCTTGAATATTTCTAATAGACGAATATATTGTTTATACATTTTAACTACACGGCCCAGATTTTTATGCAAACGTTTTTAAAGAATAAGCACATGTTTATGCAGATAAAATTTCATAACTATGCAAAGAATGTGCACCAAAAATGCATAAAAATACTTGAAAAAAGGTGTACAGTTCTTAAAGATGTACAAATCGTAAGGTATTTTTAGTTTACTTATAATGAAACAGTTCAAATGGTATTAATATAGATTATGCCAAATTAAAAATGTATCCAGCAGATCGTTCTAATATCTTAGGCTAAAATTTGCATAATTCACCGTTACAATAAAAATGTTATCTTACTTTGTGCAAAATTTAAGTTATTTTACTTAATGATTATAAATAAAGCAACTTTCGTGCAGTAAAGCTATCTAGAAATAGGTAATTGAATTGTTGGGCATTCAAATATGCAAAAAGGTATTTATAAAATTTACGCATTATTGCGAAACGTTGATATAATTAATTATCATTATTATAAATTAAGTGTAGAAAAAAATGCATTTATATGAAATCTGAGCCCTGCTTAATATAACTGTAGCATTTTGCTAATTGTGGTGCAGGACCAGTTGTACCTAAAAATAAATGGATATTACCTACTGAACGGGTGTGTGTACCATATAATATCACGTCGGTTTATAATTTTAAAAATATGTTTCTTCTTATTCTTAATAATTAGTAGTAGAAGTTTTGTTTTCATTACTGTATATTTGAACAGAACAATTTTTGTTGTGCTATTAATTATTATAGTATACAATACTTAAAATTTAAAGTGCACTTGACTACGAAATTTTCAATCGGAATTTTAGACAAAGCATTTACCCACAAAGTTTCAGTCTATTTTCAATAAAAATAATAATAAGATTGGCGAGTCTCATTGATGAAATTAATAATAAAAATTTGCAAAGCATTAGGTTCATAATATATAGGTTCAGTGGTTATGTATTAGATATATAGTATAATTGGCATTTGTATTGTCTCCTAATGTAATATACCTTAGTAAACTCTTTTGAATTAAAAAGAAAATTGTCTTTTGTTCGAGGATAATATTACATAGGCACTAAGAACTAATCACTTGTAAAAATAACCAATACAATGTAATATTGTAATAACAATTATTGTAGTAAATTCGATGGTAAACACCATGGCTAAATAACTAAGTGTGATCGCATTTTAGTTATAGGCTGCGCAGGTACTATGATGCAATATATTATATAAATGTATATTGCATGATTTAGCCTGGAAAGGTGTCTCAGCTGGCAGTGATTTTTAGATTTATTTAGCCATGGAATCAATAATTTTATATTGTTTTGTTGACTAATAAATCAAAGTGACAATAATATGCACTGCCAGTGGGGGCCATGACACCTGCGTATCACAAAGTTGCGATCATATACCTATATATTTAGCCATGAAAAAAACGACGTTTATTTGAGGCAGTCCAATAAGAACAGATTTGGCTTGTCCCTATATAACTATAATATAATAAATATAATATGATATTCTATCAAAAGAACCATAACCGACTCTAGTAGTGTTTATATGGATAGCTACTCAAATTTAAACTCTCTGATGGACGCATTATAATACGGTGGACTCGGTGACTGTCATTGCAGCATGGCGGGGCATATACACATGTAGGTACCTAGATGCCTAGTATACTTAAGAATACACCTATGGCTACGTATATATTTAATTTGTAATCGTGTCTGAGGACGCAAAGATTTGTTGAATGTACAACTATAATAATATGTAGTAGGCTGATTCGGAAGAAACGAGAAACTGCGGTTATGTGGTTTCCAGCAGCAGGTGGCGAGTTCCTCCCAAGTAAACCTAAGTATAGCCGTATAGGTCACACGCGGGTGCAACCGATGTCAATAACTCGTTGTAAAACTTGACGATAACCTGCACAGTGCTGCACTTCGTACGTGGGATACTTGAAGTCTATCACACTTCCACAAGTGTATAAAACAATATGTGTTGTTGTAATTTTATTGATTATTATTATTATTATTTAAGCACATCGGCTTCAAAGTTATTAATTATTAGCCTATATTAGGACCACTAGGCTAACATTATACTTACATTAGATTAATTTATTAATTTCGGTATTTTTTTGAAATAAGAGAATAACTTATATACTTGTACTTATTTATATCCGAATACCTATATGGTACAGATTTTTCGAAATGTAAAATTTGTTTCTGGCCTCTATAAAATGTGAATTGTAGATGGCGACTATGTGTTTTACTGTATTTTTTATAATGAATGACGAGCATAGTGGTGCTCAGCCTTTGCCACCAGGTATAGTGTGACTAATTTTAATTTTATTTATGTAACTCTTTTCTAACGATTTAAACAATAATGAGGTTTGGCCAGAGTTCAACGGAGTGTTTTATTTTAATTGTTCCTTAATTCGTATCATTATGTCATTTTATGTTTCATTTGTAAATTAATTCAGAATGTGTCTACATTGCTATTTGCTACCTACGTCAACTATTGTAACAAAAATATGGTGTTTAGATATTGGTGTTGCTTATTGCGTTTCGAGCTGCTTCGTCAGAACCCCTAATTTTCTTTGATATTGTAATACCCCAAAATCAATATAAAACATACGTAGAAAAAATAGTATTTATCCTTAAAAAATTGGCTAGTTAGGTGTGTACCCTACGAAAACACAAGGTCCACCTATACACTATCCCAGATGGCGCTCGTATCATTCTATATACCTGGACGTTTCATTGACACCATCGTCCAAATACAATTAAATACTGTCTTAACTATAGCCAAAGCCTATTATTTTCAATAACACCATATGTGTTTAGCCACGAGAATTTCAGCACAAACATATGATTTCTCTTGATAACTGCCCATTTTGATTACCATCACTAGTAAGTTGTAGAAATATTTTTAAATATATGCTGAACCAAAATGACTATGGAATAGTTGCCGAGATCCGACTTACTGCATTATTATTGATCGATGGTAGCTATGTGCTATGTCCAAGTATAGTACTTTAGTATTTTTTTTACACGTCCCTGTCAGAATTCTAGTAAGTGTCCGGAATGTTAAAGAAAAAAAATAATGTCATAAATATGTAAATTTGAAATTTGAATAGATATTATGGTAATAATACTATTTTTTTTCTCTGTTTATAACACTAAACACTGACTTCCATTTACGGATCTAGAAATAACCATTATTTTACATTACGATAAAGCTCCAATTAACGAGTTGTCTGTAATTCGTTCGGTCTCATTAATAAACGTATGATTACTAAGTATAGCTACAAAAAACCAGTTTACGTATACGTCTCTCGTAAGGCATAACAATGTGATATGTGTAATACAATATATTATATATATATATATAGGTAGTAGGTTCGTCTATAATCTGCCGATTAATTTGGTCTCGGTATCGCTTCGATCACGTAACAGTATCAAACATTTTTTGAATATATTTCAAATATATATTATATACGTACTATATATAATATGCTATATAGTATATACTGTATAGACTTAGTATAATACACTATTATAAATGCATCCCATACACATTTATACTGCAACCTCGTACCTAATATCATCTATATTTTCCTGTGGTGTTCCTTTATTATTCCAGCTGAACAATTAATATGAATGTAGTAAGTATACTGGCTGAGTTCTTTTCAGAATTTATGTCCAACGGAGTATGTATGGTGTCGATCGAATTCACGTCAACAATATATGTATTGTGAATTAATATCGTTGAAGGGTGGTGGCTCGAGATGGTGTCAGCAAGATGGTATGTGCTTCAGCGTGTAGCACTTGTGTAGGTATCGAAGGTCTAAAGTTAGTACTAAGGTTCCTTGTGTATGTGTTACTTATATGCTTGCAATTTGAGTGGTACCTTCAGACTGAATATATTTCTACAATTTGTTGCAGCATGCATGTGGGATGTATATGAAGTGAATTGAAGTGCTATAACAACGCTGCAGTGTTAGGCGTTAGTTACATGTTTCTTCGATCACCCAACCCATGTTTCTTATAATTTAAAAAATTATATGTAATATGCATAAATAAATATTATACCATATTACGTATAGAATAGAAAATGCTAAAAAAATTGTTTGTGAAAAATTCATACATGAATAATATACATGTTTTTGAAGAAAAAAAAAGTCCTAATTCCAATAGTTATTAAGAAAAGTACTGGTAATTTTTTACTTTTGACACTATCACCCCTCCTTCTCCGAAAGTACCATCTAGATTCACTTTCCTACCAAAAAAGATATTGAAGTTGAAGTAGATCAAAAAAGCATTTTTACTGTTTTAAAAGAAGGTGACAGACACATAAATAAAAAATAAACATTTGTAAAATCAATACACATTCATCTCTCTACTCAACATCTAAACCAAACAAAAATGGGCACCCCCTTGTGCTCCACCACTATTATGGGTATGTGAAATTTGAATTCAATAATAAATCACTGCATACAAAAATCGATTCGGAACGGAGACGGTTAGTCAGCATATGTACCAACATGACAGTATTTTTTATCATATTTTTTTATTGCTATCAAAGTAATTTATTTCAGAGCTTAAAATCGATTAAGAATTTCAGTATAGGTACAGGTTTTGAAACTTTTTCGATTTCGGTTTCAGTTCTTCAATACCAGTATAAGAAATTTACAGTTTCGGTTTCAATTCCATATACCGGTTTCCTATTTATTTTTTAATGTTGTCCATTATTTCCGGTTTTGGTTTTTGATTTTGTTTTCGGTGTCACTTGCGAATAGTAAAATATAATAATAAACTTAAAAATGTTTTGTCTCTACAAAGATATTTGAATTCCAATAAAATAACCAAAGTATAACATTCTTCATTAAAATTTAACCTTTTATACTTTAAAAAAAATATGAGCACCTACTTTAAATATTTTTAAACTGTAAAAAGAACAACTTTTATGTGGGATCGACTTGTTTTTAATTTTCAAGCTTGGTATTAATGTTTTACTTTTTTCACCCCATTGCGATAAAAGACACATTTAGAAGTCCCGCCACGATGGTTATTAATTCGAATGCCATCACGAATTATTGATTTCCAATTTAGTCCCGACATATTAGGTACTTAGTAATAAATAATAAAGTCATAGTAAAAAATATTATTTTTCAAAACCATTGTTTATTGTAATGTCTTAAGAAACGTCAATTAGTATACTTCTCGTCTCTCATAAATACACATAATTAATTAGTAATTAAATGTAATTATTTATTATTTGTGTTTACTGTTAAAAAAATAACCTTATACCTAAGCGTTAAAATTACTGTATTAAAGTTAATAACTAAACCTCTATTTTTAGTGCAAGCTAATTATAGCATTATCTACATATTGCTTAAAAGTACTCGATGTGGGATGACAGTGTAGCGTAAGTTTCCACACCACCTTTGCTTGTTAAACGACATAATATCACATCACATCGTCCATGTTGTTTAAAAGCATGAGGTATTACACGTGGCGCGTTTTTTTTATTGTGGTGTCCCCTGTATGTAGGCCTACTCCACAGCGAAAACATGCGAAAGCTACAAGTTCAGGACGTTCAGATAGAAATGCAGGATCCTGTAGAGGAGCATATGTGTGCTAACGATAATAGAGAACCTCTGTATGTAGAAGGCCAAAGTGTGAATGCACTGACCAGAGGTGATCCCTATTTAGCTGGGTACATTACGAGAATTGAAGGTGATGAATGATGATACATTCATAAAATTGTCTTTTGGTAGATTCGATAGATATGAATATAAATATGACAAGGACTCACTTCTCCCATATTCAACCCAATTTCCCAATGGTAATTTCACACCTATTAAGCTGATTAAAAGCAGGCTTGCTGCATGCCAGAGGAAGAAAATTAAGGATTATGAGGAAAAATTGATGAGGTATTTAAACACCGTTTGACTAAAATATAAATGTAATATTTCAATATTGTAATATTTAC
The DNA here is from genome assembly GCF_001856785.1 of Myzus persicae. Taxonomy (NCBI): domain Eukaryota; kingdom Metazoa; phylum Arthropoda; class Insecta; order Hemiptera; family Aphididae; genus Myzus; species Myzus persicae. The sequence continues at coordinate 289,159 of NW_019102538.1, read as the reverse complement.
ATTAATCGGTACAATGGAAAACTATACTCCTTGCGTACAACACAAAATCAGTTGTATATACCATGTTTTAATATAAATAAATAAATATTAAAAAGAAAGTTAAAAAAATTTTTTTTGCTGTATTCGCACATCTTCGGCTTACTAGAGTTAAATTTTAGTGTGTTTCAGCATCTGGAAAGGTGAGCTATGCTACTGGAGCTGAAGAATTTGTATTTGTCACACTTATATACCTCTACTTCGGTATATAAATTAAAATAAATCATGTACAATTTTTGATACATTGGGTATAATATAATAACAGTTTTAAATTATCTTAACTATGATAGCCCTTCCCAGATGGCCGAATAACTTTTCTAAAACTCAACACTATCCTAATATTATAACTATAACTCTATAACATAATATTATATTATTACATAATTTATCATATTTCTATGATAAAATATATTATATTATTACATAATTTATCATATTTCTATTATAAAATATATTATATTTTATTTATTATCATTTAGAAATCACTTATTAAGCCCTATTCTAAATCTCTAACCGCTCACTATTCCTATTGGAACTATATTCAACCCGCCTTAAATCTTGCAAAACTCACTCATAACATTTTTCACGATCCAGGAACGAAGTTTAAATTTAGTGTGTGTGATGCCGGCTGTCCAGTGTCCATAGTGAGGTGATGTGTTCGGCTTGGAGATTAAATTGTGAGGGACGAGGGTACGACAATATTAAATATTATATAATAATACGGAGATATTTCAAAGCAAACAATTTTCATTCATATCAACTAAATCACCAAAATCTTTTATAGACACCGAATTATATAATCTATAACTATCAAAGCCTGTGATTCATAGATATTCCTCTTGTAAGCGTTAGTCTATCAAATGATTTTAAAGGTATACTACTATTATACAATATTATTATAATATTACTATAATAATGCAAATACTAAAAATATTCAAGTAGACTTATAATGCCTAATAAGCAGGGCTCGTAAGTTCATGCATTTGCATGTTTTTTTTGCTACACAGAAAAATATGCTAACTGAGATACAAATCCGTTTCATAACAATAGTAATAATAATATGAAGTTTAATAATGCATGTTTTTGCATGTTTTAGGTGTAAAGGCATATTTGGCATATAATCGTTTTTTTAGAGTTTATAGCGCATATTATTTCATAAAAAAATTGTTTAGAAAAATATTTGAAATGTTTCTTGTTTCTTATTTACTTTCCCGTTTACTGAATGATAGTGTTTTGATTTATTTTGATTTTCGTGTGACTACTGACTTTTCTAGTATTTCCCTATTTAGATTTTATGCGTTTTACTTAGTACCGCGGAAACAATTCCGTCGTCGAAACGATACCTGTGCAAGCATGTACAGGTGTCACGTATGTAGTGTTCTTGCACACGCCAGTCGTCGATGAGTTGTTTAACTGTACGAGTCGTGAAAATGTCAAATAACTAATATTTCATTCCAAATATTTTCATTGTAGGTGCAGGATAATGGTGTACAAAAATTAGACAAAAAATGACTACCTAATTAAAATCAATAAAGATGACAAATCCATATGATTATATGAACTTCACAAGTATTCATTTTATTAATTTTGGTTGTTAAATATATAAAAATTAAAAGGAATAAAATACTTTTAAATATATATTTATTATTATATATTCTTATTTTAAAATTTGCTCATAAATATTTTACATATATATTTTGAGTGCATAATTTAAAAATGTAAGGGCATTTAAATGCATATTTTCGAACTTTTTAGTGCATATTTTAATGCATATTTTGCCAATTTTTAGTGCATGAATGCATGCTTATTTGTGCTTTTTTTAGTGCATGAACTTACGAGCCCTGCTAATAAGTCTAAATGTGTACTTACATATATTTACAAAATACATAAAATCATCTTACTTGGTTTAGGCATCTATAGTTTAGCTTGGCTATGTTGACTAAGACTTATATCAAAATAATTCCTTACCGTCATTTGGACTTTGTTAATAATTGCATTCATTGTTGATATGTGCTTCTATGAATCAAAAGGTTAATAGTTTTATGTTGAAAATAAAAAAAAATTAAGCCATACAAACGAAAAGAAACTAAAGAAAGTTAAAAAAGAATCTCAAAAAACTATTAGAAAATAAAATTAGAACCGCAATAATCGGAAAAGTATGAAGATTATTCAAGAAAGTAAAAACAAAAAGTAAAAAGTAATTATACAAATGTATTTCGAAGAAAATTAAAACAATAACATTACTAAGAAAATTTATAACAAGCATACTATTTAGCCAGCATATTATCTATCATTTAATTATAATACATGAATGTCTTGTTTTATTTATGTTTGTGGCCAACACACGGTACTAAAATATAATAAAAAGTAGGTATAGCCCTCCACTAAGGCTGTCCTTAGGACCAAAATAGATGTTGCCTATAGTTTTGGACTAATTTAGTTTGGGGGTCTATATTGCAATTGTTATTGTATTGAAGTAGGTAAAATAACTTAAAATATTATCATAGGTACTTGAATATTTTACTGAATATTTACTGTATACTGTACTGTACACTTGTCTTTAACTCTCTAAATCTTAAATATATAGTAATACGTATCTTGTGAACTTGTAATATATACTAGTATTACATAGAATACCTTTTTAACGTCTTTATAATATATAGTATAATATAATATTATTATAATATACACGTTCTGCAATACAATATTAATTAAAATATGTAAATAAAACTTCAATCGATGTCCACGCTGTTTACGCAATAAATTGTGTTTATGTATGAAGCTAACAATAATTATGTATCATAAATTATTTTCATATTATTAGAATACACTATTTTTAAACGTTACCTTAACATTATTAAACCATGAGTTATTTAGTAATTATTTTAATACGAATCGATGGCACCATGCAATGCATGTTACAATTATTATGCAATCCAAAAAATGTTTTTAATATAATGCGTAAAAACTATATAATATTATCAATTATTATAACTGATAAATATTATGAATTACGATGATCTGCAGATCACGGAAATGCTATCTGTGATTGCTCGTATACGTATTTGTATTCATACAAGTTTGAAGTCACCTACTGTAGTAAAGCTAATATTTATTTATATTTTATTTTAATTTATCTGGTAGTAAAATATATTGTAATGACTAATGAATGGTCAATACGTATTTTAGTTAACTACATAGTTAGTACACTAGTATACAGTAAAATTTATAAGTAGGTATTTCAAACCACTGCCCAAGTAAAATTAAAAACCTATTTATTATTGTAAAATATAAACCTATATTATATGTTATTTAAATTTATTTTTATTGGTTGTAATCAGAACGAAACGTTTGATTTTAAACTCAGTCGTATATAATACAATTATTCAAATCAAAAGATTTTAATGTTTCTACCTCAATGTATTATACAAAATCAACATAATCGTAATTACATTACTTAATAGTTACATTCTCCAAACAATATTAACGTCTAGAATGTATATAATTTACTGCAGTGTGAAGTGATCAAGTTTTTAAAAACAATCTATTTGTTATACTATAAACTACAGCCTACATTCTACAGCATATCGCTATTACTACATAATTAATAATTGTACATTGATGTCACAAAAATATGATACCACACAAATAAGACTTTGAATAAAAAAACAAACAGAGACAACATTTTAAAAACCAGTATTTTCTCCAAAAGTGACAAAACTAAATCGTGTTTTACATTGTATTCACAATAACACAATAGCCCAAAACTAAAATAATTACTCAACTACATTTATAAACACTATTTTGTATATTTCGTTTGCACTAAAAGCAATAGCCAATAGATAAATATTAGAAAACATCAAAAATCTCATCCAATGAATTCTACATATTATATTTTACTAAAGCTTACCATTTAAAACAATGTGAATAGGTAGTTGATTCAAAATTTTTTATAAAAAAACTAAAAAAATGTATAAATATTAAAATTAATAATTTAACTTATCAAATTAAGAGTTGAACACTTGTATGAAATAAATTAAATTGAATTACATTTCAAATCGATTAATCTGATAGTTTCTGTCCAAAAATGAATTTATTTCATAACATAATAAACATATAGGTAATTTTATTGTAAAACCGATACATTCCAAAATATTAATCTTAAAATATATTGTTTTTTATGAATGACCTTTATTTCTTACTATATACTGTTAGAAAAATAAGTAAATAGACTCCGGAAAGCAACTCTAAGAAGTGTCTATAAATGCGTAGGTAAGAAGAAACAATGTTTAGCATTTTCTTAATTTGATTAGATTAAATTTACGGTAAAAGTTTTTTCTATGCAAATACACTAGTATAATGAAACACAACGCTGTTGTGACATTGTCTTATTACAATTTTTATTGGATTATAAAATACTTATTTATGACAAAACAACTTGTTCCATAAAATCACTAAAGATTAAAAATAACCAATTGTTGAACGTCAGTTATTAAATTCCAAATATAAATTATAATTTTAGTCGTTTTACATTTATACCAATGTATAATATAATATGAAGCTTTAAGTTTTAAATATAAGAATATATAATCTCCTTGGTAGTTTTTCAATTCTATAACTGGATTGCAATCATTCCTTCTTATGAAATCCAAATATCCTTGGTATTTATATTGACTTAATATAAATTATTAACTATAAGGTAAAAATAATGTAACTGTATACCAAGTGTACTTTAGTTCTGTGATCGACTAAGCTGCATTATAATTACATGTTACTTGCCATACTGTTAATCAGTAATTATCAATGACGAACCTCTACAGTAAGACGGACGTAAAGCATATAAAAATCAACCAGGAATATACAGTAAGGTATACTTACCTATTTAAAATAAGATATGCAAGGATATTTATAATAACACCTATACGTTAAATCAACATTGTACAATAGGGTGTGATAACATAATTTTATTAATTATATATTTTTTTTAAATTGATATTTTTTGATTTATGACATAACTATGAACAATTAATTAATAATAAATGTAGTAAATATAGTGTTTTAAAATGTTACCATATGTTACTTATATATTATTGTGTATCATTTTATTAAATAATTACCAACGATGTAGTATACTTTTATATCCATATTATGTATAGCTCTCTATGCAGATAATTACATATAACATAAAATATTAGTATCATAACTCAAGAGCTAATATAGTAATTTGTTAAGAATTAAGAATTAAAAATTACAATACATACTAGCTATACGTAGTTTACAAGGTGATTATTTTATACCTGATCGCCTTATTTTTATGCTGAAATTATGCATTTATTCAAATTCTGATTTATGGAATTTTAATTACAGACCATATTTTCTAATACTTGAGATCTTTGTACCACTCATAAAAAACTTCTGTTTTTCAAATAAAAACCCTCCTTTTTCACTCTTGGTTATTTAGAAGATATTTTTCTAAAAAATTTTTATAAATCGAAATCTGAACTAGGGTTTTTGAGTTGTATAATTTTGTGTACTAAAGAGAATATGTCTATGGTATTGGGTTAAGTACACATAGGGCTTAAATTATTTGAATATGTTAGTAATTACTAATCCATTTATAAAAGTATAATGAATGCTACAAATAGTTCTTAGTTTTGGAAAACCATTTTTAAAGATTACTATCCTTATTATAAGCACTGTAATAACTCGGAAATACTCATAAGAATTTTATCTTTCGATTATAATGCATAAAAATTATTCATATTCGGAGGTGGGAGTACCTGGAAATGCAATTATTATTAAATAATAAAAACTGCAATGCACTCCCCCTCCCCCGAGTGATTTTTATTGTTATGCTAAACCTCAGAACCAATAGTAAAATGTTATTTTATTTTATTTAAACAAAACGATTCATTTTTCACAATTTGGGAAAATAGTTGATATTAAGTTCATTTGCCTAACACCAACAGTGAAAAAAAGTTATATTTTATAATATGATAAATTTAAAAAAAATCATTTATTGAACTTTACTTGTGTTCTTATTTCACATGTATAATTATTGTGTTTTATACTTTATAGATAATACACTCTAATGAAAATCATTTTAATGAGCTTTGATTTTTGCAACCTCTTCAGTATTATTCAATAGGCCTCTAACAACGGCTTGTTAATAGTTGCTATTTTATTTTTATCATTTCTGATAACACCACTAAATCCGTGTACAATATTAATAACCTGTAATTTGCATATAATTGATACTGTGTGCAGCACAAACATTATCACGAGTGTATATACCATACAATGTATTAAGAATTTCTTATCCGACAAGTAGGCGGCGCATTGCACGGTTTCCATCAGCGATTGTTCTTGAAACCGATGTGAAAACTTTACCGGACCGTTAAGTCGGGTGTATGGGAAATACAATCCCCACGACAGTCGTGGCATGCAAACCGTGAACTGAAATAATATTAAATGACGGTGGACTGGAGTCCGGTGGCCGTGGCGAGGGGTAGCTATTGAATGGATTTTTCATATTTTTCTTATCTTTGTATATTATTATTTTAGAGGCTGTGACATTATAAATTTGCGTTTAGTACAATCAATGCGGTTTTGTTATTTTTTTATATTAGAGTCTTAAATTGACCTATATATCAAACATAAAGATAAGATATGCGAGATCTGTGTTCTCTTGTCGGTTATATTTATTTTAAATCAAATTTTATGAGTACTTAAATAGATACAATATTACAATTTTACAACATTTAAATCCCATATTGAGATAATATTTTTTTTTTTAAACACGAGAGGACACTGAAAGTGTTTTAATTTTTGAGTTCAGTTTTATAGGTGTACTAACTTAATAAATATAATAATAAAAATATCAACATTGAAACTAAATATACATTTATTTTATTATTTTAAATAAATTAGTAGTGGACCCCAAATTCGTACAGAGCACAATGAGCACAAAGTATATTTATAGTCTATATACTACTCTTCACTGCTCATCAAATCTTTCTTCTTCTATTTTCTTCTTCTTGCTTGTTTTCGACCATTCAAGACCATACCACCAAATACTGTTACTGCCATCAGTCTCTATCCTTTGCTAATTCTTACCAATGACTAATTGGTTCCACTGTTCTATCATAATCTTCCCATCTTAATCTCCCAAAGGATCTCTTTAAATCTTTACAAAATGTACACATAAGAATAATATTATTTCTAAATATTCTTGTTGTAATGGACGTGTTTAATTTGAAAAACACTTATAAAAGAATTGCAACAGTGTATTTTGGATATTTTTGATTTGGGTAAGATCAACTTATGAGGGATTTTGTATTAAATTCCCAAGCTTTTTTTCCCTCAAAAATAAAAATGTTATCATGCATTAACTACAAAAATAAAGAGCCAAATTATTTTAAAAATTATATGAATTGAGATTCGTTTTTAAATAACAACAAAAAAATACAATCGATTTTGTCAAAGACTGGTTAAAATTCTCGGGTTTCAATAATTGTCCCAAAATATTTTTAAAAGTACTAAGAATTGTTTACTTTTGTGCCCTTTCTCCCACCAAGAAACAACTAGATCTAATTGACAAACGGAATCCAAAAAAACACATAACATCGTAAAACCAACACATTCATCGCTCCCGGCTTCGCTCAGAAACTAAAATTGTTGTTTTGCAACCATTCAACTTATGTAAAAAAAGTTAAAACTTTTCGAAATAATACGAGTGTATAAACACATTAAATGGATTACCTTGTACCTATAACTGCCATAACTATTTTATGTAGATACATTTATACATTATTAATACATGTAGTATATAATATGTAAAATATATTTTAATGTAAGATCCTAAAAATAAAGAAAAGAAAAACATTTTTATGAGTGTTTCGAACAGTTCTTATTGAAGGTTACATAATGCACAATTTGTAAACAGAGCTTATTTTTTATGATATAAGCATCACTTTGGGCGCAGACCGAGATCCAATAAATGTACACCGAACATGAATCTATAGATCAGACAATCAGTGACATTGAATTTTGCTATTGCAAAATCTTAATCGCATCATACGCTCGAGTTTTAAGTCATTTTCATAATAATAATAGTAATACATGCAAACTTTCGACATTTTATACCCGCTTCGCAATTGTATTTTGTCTGTAACGTACGCTCGGATGAGATATATTTTTTCCGATATTGAAAACATTTTCAGGAGTCATTTGAAGATACTAAAAAGAAAAATTATTTATTTATTATTCTCGTTTTCAATTATTTAACTAATTTTGTGATAAACAAATAAAATACATAACATAGTTTGATTACAAATAATAATAGTAGTTTAACATATATTTTGCTTATAACTTAATAATTACTAGACGTAGTATAAAGGTAATATATCTAAGTGTAAAAGACAAGTTTAAATTTTTATAAAATAGCACTTGTCATAAATATCGCAAGTAATACATTTATTATGCAATAATTAACATTAATTTATTATATTACATATTCTGAAATAAAGAAAGTCTTAATTACAACTTTTAATAAGTTCTTAAAAATATTTTTTGTTGATAATTTGTTTGTAACAATTGTAAGAAATATTATTTAAATAGAATACAGTTGTTTTTATTAATTATTATTGACAAACTTAAGGCAAATTTAAAATTGATGATTCTTTCTAAAATGTCATGACAATATAGTATAAGCTTATTTAATAGTTTTAGTACAAATTTGTTGGTTAGGTTAAGGGACTCTTGAAGTAAAACTTCTATTTTATGAGAAATGTATGTTTTTAATTTCACAAATGAGGTTCTATTATATAAATAATATGATAACCATATGGGTAAAGAATCCCTTAAACCAAATCTAAAAAGTTTCAGTAATAGAAATGTATGGTTGATTTATACTTTCTTAAAATCTGTGTTTATTTTATCCATTTATAGGCTTACTAATTAACGAATTAACTATAGATTGTTAAATATAGTTAAATTCGTAATTGTATAATAATGGGTCCACTTCTTAACACATCATATGTTGGATCTTAGAACATACTCAGGAAAAATCTATTGTTAATTTATAACTTAAGAACTAAGAAACTATTTTGGTAAAATCAAAATAGGCTCTTTTTTAAATAATAAATACACTTTATAAATTAATACTTCCAGATGTTAAGAAAGATGTCAGATTTCAGTGATTTATCAAACAGATATGAAATAATTATTAATATGTGTGTAAAAATACATTTTCTTAAAAATATTAAAAATATTATATTGTAAGGTGCTGAAACTAAATCAATACAGTTTTCGTTTTCATTTATTTAGTAATTTAAAATATACTATTGCTCCGAAAAATTTAAGGGGGGGGGGGGGGTTCAATTTTTTGATTAAAAATAATTTACAGTTAACGAACGAATAAGAAAAATTGTAGGTAAAAACAAATAAGAAACTTTCATTTGCATATTTTAAAAATATATTAACACTACTATACTATTTACGTATATGCATTTGGAACATACATATTAAGTTTAAACTTCAATGAGCTTAATTAATTTTAATTTAAAAAGAAAACAAGTTTTATATAATGTTGGCAATCAGCCATTTGGCTTAAGATTAAATAAGTAATAACTATTAAATGCAACTGTTTATGTAGCTCACCTTTCATTTTCCATAATGCAAATGAAACACGATTCATTATTTACGCTTTACACAGGTTCGAAATAAGAAACATGATAACAATTATATGATGTAAATACCATCATTTTCTTACAAAATATAGATATTTTACATTTTGAGTCAAGTGATAAACAATGATATTTTAGATATTTTTTTCATCTTAATTTTTGTGAACCACTTATTTGGAATTTTTCATTTTTTAAATGATTTTGACTTTTCAAGTTTCGGTTGTATACATTATAAATCTTATGTAGATAACAGAACGTAAAGAAAAACGGCGATAGTATCTGTAGTCTTTCTAAGACAAAGAAAAATGTATTCACATCAGTAAATATATTTGAAAACATATAATTTAAAATTAAAATAATTAATAACTTTTATTGTACCTATAGGTAATATTACACATGTCAATTAATTGTTATTATATCATGCACATAGTATAATTATTTGAAATGCCTTATAAGTTGTAAGTATGGAAAAATATAATTACATTAGAATATTTGTAATAAACATAATAATATACCAATAATTACCTATTTTTCTGTGTCGTATAAATTATTGAATAGATTTGAAATTAATCTATTTTTACTTTAAAATTATATACTCATATCAATTAGATATTACAGTGAGAATCGAAAAATAAATTACTTCACCATTATTTGTCATAATAAAATTTAAACATAATTCAAAATTATAGTAAATTACGTATGTGCCGTAGGTGGTAGGTGTATTGATAAAAGACGTTGAATTAATTATTGATTTTATAGATGCTTGCTAATACTAAATACTAATTATGCATAATTATACAGTAAACTCGATATACTTAAAAAATCATAAAATGCAAAATGTATTAAAATAAAAATAAAATAGTATTTCCTATTACACTTCAAAATTATTTTCGAGACTTAATAACACTAGTCATTACCGGGATTTGATTTTGCCATACCACAATTAAATGATGAAATATATGAAATAATCTATTATAAAATCCACCGTATGTAAAACATAATTTGTGCTTTAGTTCACGATTATTATATTTATTTGGGATTAAAAAAATGGCACATTATGCATACCCAGAACTCACTCACACGGTTTAAGGTGAACTAAATATTAAAAAAAAATTTGAAAAATTAGTTTACGAATAAACAAAGTATTATATTTCAAACGATTTATCATTTTTGACCGTATAGTTATGGTTGTGAATATAAATCGTCCTCATATTCGGTGTATTCGACTGTAATTTAATACGTTGATGACCCTCAACGCGTATTAAAAGAGCCGAAAAATGAATATAAATATATTACTTGTATATAAATTGCTCATAAAAAATAATAATAATAACGACAACCGAAAAAGTAAAAAAAAAAAATAATAATAATAATCACAATCGTAAATCGTATATTATGAAGAAACACTTTGAACCTACAACCGCGATCAGATCTGTCGCATAAATAATACTCAATTTATTATGACGATAATAATTTAAGAGATCGTTTATACTAGTCGCAGAATTGTCGTCGTGGTACGCAGTTTAATACTATAATGTAATGTTAATTAAGATAACACCTTCGTCTGTGCGTAGTGTATATTTTTATTTAGCATATTATTATTATATAATATAGTATATACCGTTCAGGGTACAGCGTCTAAATAACCTTTCTATAAATCGTCTTCAGAACGACTTGACACTTGTCTGGCGCCGTAACTTTAGTCTTTACAACGCATAATATATTATTGTATTATTGTGCAGTGTAAGTTATTAGTGGTGGCTTTTATTGTATTCCATTTCGGTGCATATTATCATCGATGACATTCCCGGTCCAAACCCATAGGTGTAACTAGAGGGGGAAAGCTTGGGGCAGCTAATCCCCAGCCCCCCTGTCATAATTTCTATACTCCTACCAAAGGTAATTACATTAATACTTTTTAATTTAAAATATCGTTTTATTTTTTTATTTAAACTATACCATATCATTTGTATGTGATGAGCCTGTGTAGTTGTCAATAAAGTAAAATAGTCTTCATCCAGAAGAATGGATTCAAGGTCTTATTTTTGTAACATTAATGAATAAACGGTGGTACGACTAACGAGTAACGATGATCTGACGCCGATCGCTGATCGGCAGCTTTAGGGGTGTTTTGCTAAAAACAAAATCGGATTTTATAATATTTTATTATATTATAATTTATCTTCGTCTTTTGATCTTCATAACTATGCAACGGTTGTGTGCTTGTCTCTGATAGTTAGTATTCTGGTCAACGTCATTATATTTTTGTAATAATAAATTAGTCAAATTTTGTTTTCTTATGTATTCAGGATTTAATAAATATAAAATAAATGAAACCGAATAAAAATCAAAAATGTTGGTGACTAGTCGAATAATCAATTGTTAATCATTTAACAGTATTTATTTACAATATTTGCTAGACACAGTAAAATAGGCTATCACACGTCGATCCTGTAGTGCCAAACCTCCTTCATCGTCGTAACCGTATATTGCGGCTAACGCGTGGTTGTGTACATACACAGTGATAATTATATATTAAATATAATATGTTGTAGGTACACTGGCCACTAGCACATTGCAGATAGATATTACTCGTATATGCGACGACGTAATAACTTAAGATAATGTTGCAGTATTTATACACCGTGTGAATCGTAATGTTCATAAATCATAACAAGCGCGCATTTTGGGGATGTTTCATCTTCACTTCACCTCCTCTTGGTACACCATAGCTGGGTAATGCCAAATGAACTGGGACGCACATGGTCTATAAAAATATTATTTTTATGTTGAACCGTGATCGAGATAATATAGGTACCTACATATATTTTATGGACATAATTGGAAAATTATAAAAAGGTTATATTTCGGTGGACTCAGTCGACTCGGGTGTTGCCAGTACCATTATAATAGAATAATTAATGGCCAATAGCTTGGGCTTTCTCTATCTATTTCTGATGTAATTGGTCATACATAGGTCTTCGACTGTACTACCTATGAGGTTTTGCCGTTAAAGTTAAAACTGATTCGAAACACGTCAGCCATATAAAATAATATTAATTAGACGACCGAAAATACGTGGCCACGCAGCAACCCACAACAAAAATAATATTATAGAATACACTCGTATACACTCGTATACGTCATAGTAATAATATAATCGTTTCGCAACACAATATAATCGGGTATCAGTTATTGTTGTGGATATGAATATTAGTTCACGATCCGGAGAGAAAACCGCGTAAGTTAAATCGGATTTCTGTCTTTTTGGTCTTTATTATGACGTCTCGTTCCGAAAATCCGTACACACGAGTCTCGCAAATATTATTTATTAATGTACTTGTCACCTGTGTGTCAAATGTCGATAATATATTTTACTCTAGTCAAATGCCACAGACGATACAAAATAGCACAGGTACATCAACAAGTCCAAGGAATTTGAACTAATCTATTTACGTATTTTTGCAAAACGTATGGCACTGTTCCCCATAGTTAATTCCTTTAAGCTCCAATGCAAATGCTCGCTCAAGCAAATAATAAAATTGTTTTATATATAGCATGCATATACTTGTTATTTTAAAATACAATTTTCAAACTTTAGTAAAACGCAAATACTTATCAGCATTTTAGTCCAGGAATACGGAAAATATAAATTATAAATGAAAAGCGATACATTTCAGATTTAATAAAACAACAACTTATTTATATTAATGCACCTAATGTTATAGAGGTGCATTATTCGCATTAGTTGATTTTTCCGAACTAGTTTTTATTACCTATGATGGAAAGTGATAAAATGATAAACATTTTCACTTTAAAATGTATAATTTTCAACATGTTTCTTATGACCAGTTAATATAAATTACGAGTCAATAATACTATTAAAATATAGTAATTATTAATTACATAAGGTAGGTAATATACATATTATATATGTAAATTAAATTAATCATTAATCAATTATCAATACTGAAAGAAAATGTTTTTAAATTATGTATTATTAAAGAAGCAAAATCTGTATGAATATAATATGTATACATGTAGTTTAATAGTAATATAAGTTATAAAAATTATAACCAGTTTAACCAGTAGTATGAAATAGAATACCTAACGGAATTCAAATAAATGTTTATAAAAATATGTAAAATTATATTTTATGTGTCTCAAAAAAAAAAATTGTTTGTTTTGAATAGTTAGAAATGAAATTATAGACTAATGTATTTATTTTATACACTAATTTCTTAAAAACATAACTTATAAGTCATCAAGAATAGGGTTATTATCAACAATCTCTAACTCCGGCAATATATGACTAATATATCATAATATATGACGTAGAACAAAATTATCAAAGTGTTTTAAAAGGTTAAGAGGTTTTTTTATTCACATTTATTACCTATTTGTATGTAGGTATAAGGAAGAAATGTCATAGTTATAAAATTAAAACTTTTTAAAACTATAAATCTTTAGTATAATTTCGATTAAACGTATACCTAATATTACTGTTCAAAAATTTTCCCATAACTATTTTACATACCTACATGTTTATGAAGATAGTTATGAGTTTATGACTTATGAATCGTTAATATTTTAAATCGTAACTTGATGAAAAAAATAATTTAAACCCATGCGAAATACTAAAACATATAATATATAGTAGGTACGTACATATAATATGTGTCTATATTACTATATATATTTGTGAAGAAATCATTACACATCGAAGGAATGAAGCCTAGCTACTATTGAGCTATATTACGAGTTCATACATTGCATATTTTTAACACGAACTCATTACACAAACTTTTATTTAAAATATGTAGTCTATAATGCACAATAACTGACTCCGTTTGATCGCACACTTATATAAAAAGTGTATGCATAGTAAAACCAGTAAATATTTTATTTTTCTCTGTATATGACGTCATGTGTATATAATATTTGGATCAACGAACGCACAAAAACACAACGTTTTCGGTAAAAGTCTCAGTGTTTTTCCTATATTATACTTATGTCTGTGTGAGGAAAACGAAGTTATCTATTACGTACATGCACTGAGATAATATTTATACGTTTATCTGGAATAAACGCAGTTCAGTGAACACTGTCATTTTTGCTCGCTTTTAAGACATAGACATAATACACGTAAGGCGACTGCAGCTGGCGAGACTGTATTATAGCCGTGCCATACCCAGACTCTTATCGGGTAAAATATTTACTATTTTACCGACAATCCGAACGTTTACATGCTCGTGATAAATGTCGTGTCTCGGCCAATCGAAACCAATAACATAACAGTATTATAATACGTAAAAACATTTACGCAGACACGTTCCGGAGGAACGCAATAGACTTGCGAGTGAGTCGACGACGCGCGGACGACTGATTGCACCACCGGGACGTGCCCACTCTCCGAGTGTACCTACATAATAATAATATTATATCCAGCACGTCTGACGTCCCTGATGATTATCCAGCAGCGCAGCTCGGTATAAACAACAGCAGACTCGAAGACGTTCGTTAATGATTTCGACGCACAGTGGATTATAGTCTGAGGAAGATTCGTCTCATCGGTTTCTCTCACACTCACCATAATACGTGTGCGCGTGTGGGTAGGTAGAGGCACATCCATTATATTTTATACACCCTCCGAAAAACACCTGTTCGTATAATCATATCATTGACCTACGCCATTAATTTTCGGGAAACTAATAATGGCTTATGGCAATATAGCAAGATGCGAGGTACGTATTTATAATATCGAAGGATGGAATATTTCGTCTTATGGAAGCTACGTTATACATGTACCTATACAAAATTGATGATTAATTTTTCTGAAAATATCGTGTGTAGGTACGTTTATACAAAAACGTATATGGTACCTACCTAGTACATTTGTTTATACTTTATACACTCAAGAATATCGCATAAGATTCATAATTTATGTTTGCACAACGTACGCATTATTTGTTTTGTACAGCTTATATTTCTTTACCTATTCTCTTAGTATATAATAAATTCATAATTATTATATTTTACTTTAATAATAATGACAAATCGTTTAGTTTTTTTTAATCTTTTCGTTTTTCATAACTAATTGAAATAAATAGTATTCAAATATTTGGCACGAGTCCAATAATGTTAGTAACATTAGTATGCAGCATTAAAATTAAAATAATAAACGTTTAGTCATAAACTAAACTTAAAAAGGTATAAAATAATTTTTTCAATTTATTTTCATTTGTGTACTAAAATCGTATCCATATTCAGACGCCCGTAATTAATAATATCAACCTCGATTACAAAACAAATGTTTTAAAATGAATACTGAATCATTATAACTCAATTAAATATAACTCATTTAATTTGTATTATAAATTAAAATGTACGTTAATTAACGGAAATTATAAATACAACACGGTTTCTATAAAATGTATAAGCACTGGCGTTTGATATTAAGGACACAATTTTATACTAATAAGCATGCAAATTAATATGGGCACAAAAAAAAATCAAAAAAAATCGAAAAATATACAAACTTAAAATTTTAATACGATACGGTATAGGTATATAAATATAGTACATATTACACAGCTAGCAGCGTATTTTATCACCAGTGTATAGTATAAAAGCACCTGCCTGCTTATCGTCAAACTGAATTCTATGAAATAATATTGGTTTTTTGTGAAAAAAAATCAGTTAACGGCAATCACTTTGTGGAAAACAAATTCGTAAACACGGTTACAAGATGGTAGTATGTCGAAAGTGTCTGTGCAGAACAAAATATCTCTAGCTGGCACAACTCTTGGACTTGGCAACTGACCGTACCAGCGTCGACAAATTTATTGGATAGGTCACGGGTATAATACGAGTATAATATAAGTACATGAGCTACGATTAAACGCGAGTGGTGCACCGTGTCGTGTGTTCGTGAAATCAATACCAACTGCACGTTTCGACGTTTCAACGCTGTCTTGAGTATTATAATAACGCAAAAAAAAAAAATCAAAGACGTTATATTATTTTCTCCGTATATTATGATCCACCGCAATATTCACAATGCAACACAACACACATACCCTATATTACACAGTCGGACTCGGACAACTGGACGCGTTGTTGTCCGGTAGATGAAAAAAAAAATAACCTATACTCATAGGTACTCTGAAATGTTTACAACTGCTATCATCTTGTCTGTTCATTAATCATTGTTGGTATCGCATGAAAATAAAATACAATGCGTTAGGTGCCTAATCATATAGAGTGATACCTATGATAAGTACTATAAGTCTATAACTAATACATTACAAGTAGGTATCGATTTATTACAAGAGGCGAAGTACGATGTTTAATTATACAATTTTTTTTTATTTTCCCGATTTTTTAAAAATTAGCATGAACTGTATACTTATATTTTACATATTAATCCCACACTCATTTCTTGTTATTATACAGTAAATACCTATTCGTATGTATACATTATAATTTATACTTAACATTTATCACTTACTTTTTATGTACATAAAAAATAGATTTATGTATTTTGTAGCTATGGCAGAAGTTGGCTACTAGAAGTTTGAAACAAACGAGATCAACGAGTATATTAGAAACTATAATAATAATAAATATAAAATATAATAATTTATATAACAATTATATGAATAATACTAATTATTATTTATTATAGTTTACCTACGAATTACCAACAACTTATTACCAATTAAATCTTATCAAAAAGTGAAAAATATAATATACAATAAATTATTATCACTTTCTTATATTAAATCTAAAAATGATGATTAACTGTATGTACAATCGGGTACCAAAATCAGTCCATCTAAATAAAATATTGTTTCGCATAAATTTGAAGGGATAAAAAAAAGGTATGAGAAGTTCTTTTTTCATTCGTACAGATGACTATAATTATTTATATAATATACAAATATCTTATAATAAAAACATTATTTCATTTAAAACTGTTCTATTTCCTTAATTTAAATGCTTATAAAACATTATATATACGACTTTCGAAATGACGTATCACGTATCACGTATTATATATAGTTGTTAAAATAATGTATGAATAACCTTGTATTAAAATTTAAGATATTACCTACTTCAACAGTTCAACACTGTATGATTAATGTAACAGATTATCTACAGATTAATTTGAGATACAAACCGAGGCGGTCAGATGAGAGTTATTCAACCCACTACTCTATGACTGTGAAGTAAAGCCCATCGTCCCTAAAATACATCATAGTCCATTAGGCAGTAAATGTTACTGCAATAATTAAAAACTCTGATATTTAATTTTTCTTTTTTTTATACATCGATTTTACATTAATAATATACTTAAAAATATTTTTTTTATAGTTAGTAAATGAAAAAATAGGAAGTAATTAAATAAATAAATTGGAAAAAATCAACTATACGTTTATGCAAAATATTAATAATAAACATCGTATATTAATTTACACAATAATATGTAAAAAACACTTGAAAAAAAAAGAAATTTAAATAAAACGCTATAAATATAACACTAACTATAATAACTGTTCGATTTATTTTTATGTACAAAAAAAAATAGAAAAAACTGTCGTTGTGTCATTACAAAAATAATAACAAATTACCTTGCTTATGGGAATGTATGTAGTTCGCTATGACGCTATATTATAATATATTTATGTACCAACATTATTATTTTACACATACATATTAATATATTATACGGAATGAAATTGATTCGATGGTGTCGACTTGAGAATATTACCGACTTGGCGGCGGAGTGTAATTTCTTATCTACAAATTTATTTACAAGAATAAGGTAAATTTTTCTCAACCAACATTATATTTCATTACTTTTGACACTGTTTGTTAACATGAAACTAAAAGTAAAACGGTTTATATTATCCGTCAGTTGAAATATATTTTACAAACGATTAATAATGCATAAAGTAGGCAGGGGGACTTTGGGAAATGACGGCAGTGGGTATAATACAAGTCAGTGATGTATCTAATGAAATCTGATAGCTAAATTTTAGATTTTCGAGTTATTTGATAAATGTTATTATCAAAAACTAATACCAGATATCTCAAAATAAAAGTCAAAAATGTTCCCTCAAAACGTTTGCTATCAATTTTATTTATTATTCATTTATTTATTTACAAAATTTAAGCCATGAGGTACATTTTAAGCCATGTACATTTATTATTATTTTTGATCTAATATTTTTCGAAACGGAAAATCATTTTAAGGTAAGAACTTTTTTAACATTAACAGTTTTATTCATCTCTAAATATTACGAGAGTTGCAATAATGTACTCATCATTCACCTAAATATTATAGTTTTTATGTTGATGTGTGTATTTAAAAAGTGTAATAGGGGTAGAACCGATCAAAACTGATAACGGACTTGTACAATTAAATATTTTTTTACTATTTTTTTTCTTATAATGTGACAAGAATACAAACAAATAGTATACAGCGCATGCGCTCGTGTTTGTGTAAACTCTAATTAAACAGAAAAACTAACCATTGCACGGCCGTTTTCGCGACCAACCCCGGTAGACTGGTGAGTGGGCACACGGCTGGCAGATAACATTGTTTTGTCAACTTGGACGACCAAGATAGCCGATCTCCGGCGGCGGGAAAACACGTGACCCCGAGTAGAGAGAGATGGAGTGAGAGAGACGTATAACATAGTTTACGGTATAAGACGTCTGAGACTTAGGCATACGAGTCCGCAAACAAACATACGGTGTGTGTAACTGCGTAGTTAAAAATTAAATCGACGAAAGATCGAAAACTGTGATGCCCAACCCTCCCAAAAATGTTTCAATTAAACCTGTTAATAAAAATAACAATTACAAGGGCGTTAAAGTCACTTTTTGAAAAAATTTCTCCTTTACTATAGACATGGCAATTGACGAGTGAGTATAGGTATTCAAATTGTAATCGATATACTTAATATTATCAATGGTGGTTCGGTATAAATGTATAGTATTTTTAAGATTAGGTTTGAATAGGCTACATAAAATAATAATATATTTTGTGAAAAATGCTTTTATTTGATTTATTAACATTGTGAACGCATTTAATTTCTGTATTTTGATTTATTAAAAATGATAAAAAAAAAATAGCTATACAATACAATACCTATACACATCAAAATGATTTTTTTGTTATATGGACTAGTAGTAACATATAAAACATATTTAATTCTCTCTTCAAATTGCTGGAAAAATGTAAAAAACATTTGAATGCATTAAAAATTTAAAAAATAAGTTCATAGTTATAAATATTTCAATATATTCACGCTACGGCAGTATGGACTAACTCCAAAGATATCTAGTGTATTTATATTATAACTTGTGTACACTGAACATGCAAAATTGTTTACAATAATTATTTCCCACGTATGAACAATATAAATAGGAGCACCCGTTTAAAAAAAATACGTATTATTTGGATCAATTTTTTGGAACTCGTTTAGACCAAATACTAATGAAATACTATTACGTGACATTTCACTCGTTACAACCAAACTTGTTAACATGATATATATTTCGAACTATCAGTAGATAACGTATTATTGTTTGGACATGCTATATTATATATTTATATACTAGCACATTTTTTTAAAATTGACTCTTGGGAACAAATATTTTTACATGCATAAAATGACCTAAGAAATATACTAACAAGTCGGTGTACAAATAGTTTATACATTAATTTAGAAAAATAAATGTTGTGAACTCATTATATTGTAAATACTAATTTTCCAGATATTACACTTTTAACTTACATGTTATTGACTACGCAATTAAACAAAAAGTATATAAATTCAAACTCTCGAAAGTTTGAAAAATTGAACACATCTTGGTAATGATGTATGCCATAACCTTAAAATAAAAGATACATTTTTAAAAAGGACCAAATGTACCACACGAAACAAAAAAAAAAATAAAATAAAAAAAAAATATGGACTATTAAATATAGTATAGATATACCTTCTTATTATAAGTAATTATAATAGGTATTAAATATTAAATGTTTTATCAGTATATAATTATTTTAATAAGATCCCATTCTGCACATTCTCAAAAATAATCTAATTTCAAATAAAAAACACGAATATAATTATATAATACTTGGACTTATACTACGATGTCAAACGCTTGAAGGAAAAGGAATACCTCATCGGAGACTTAAACCCAAACATGTTCATTGTTCACGTTTACATAATATATACATATTTGTATATTTGTATATTATTTATTGATTATCATGTATACACCCATTAAGTATTGTTGTGTTTATAAAGATTTCTGGTCATTTAAATAAATATGCCTCTGGGCAGTGTAAAAAAAAAATAGCAATATAAGTATAGGTATAATAAAATATACTTAGAATACAGACTGACAGACAGCTTCCTCCCAGAATCTTTTTTCGTACCTATACACTATTATTTATTGTTAAATTTAAATTTAATACATTAATAATTATTACAGCAACCTATTCAATGTCGAAATACCACTCGACACATACCTGCTATACAGCAGACTGAATACCTCGGCTTTATTTCTAACGTTACTATACTTACTTTTGTAATTAAGATTTAAAAAAAGGTTATTTTCTTAAATATTATCTTTTTTTCACAATTTCACATACTGGCCAAGGAAACAATTTTAATTTATATTTTATTGATAATTTCTTACCGATACAATAATTACAAGCAATATTCATAAATCATTACAGATCCTAAAAAAATGGTAGGTATTATGATGATATTTTTACTAATTCTAACACCTTCTTCGGTGTTAAGTTGAAAATTTGAAATAGTTGGACACTAAAAATGTCATAATACCTCATCACTTTACGATTATATTATAATAAATGTAAAGAGGGAATGGAAACTTGCACTTGTTGTATGCTCGATAAAAATCCTAGAAACAAATCGATGAGGTATTATAGATAATGTACTCCATTTTATTTTTAGAATTAAAACATATTGTTTTATATCAACAGGTACTTTTAATTTTTTGATATGTTATATAATATATATTTTCTGTACTCGTCTGTAATGAAATCGTGCGGTTTGCATTCTGCGCCGCAACAAATGTATAATTATATGTACCTATTCATAGTTGAACACAGCAGAGTTTAACAATTCAATATCAATTACATTAAAACATGTTTAAACAATAAAATATGTAAAATACGGTTGAAAATGGTTTTTATTGAAATAATATGTGTACCTATCTAATAGGTATAGTAATATTGTCAACACTCTATTGAGCATTAAGTCTGTATTACTCTTTTAACTAATTCTCCCAAGTACATAAACAAGTGTTCTTAGTAAGCAATTAATTTCTTTCGTTAATTATTGGGAATAAAGTTATAGCAAAAAGTTAAAAGCAAAACAAACACGTATGAAACACAAACATTTGAGACGTGATCTTACCTTAAATTAAATCCTATACAAAAACTAAAAGTGCCTACAAACAATCGGGTTATGACCTCGATTTTGGATCACTGCAGTAGGTATAGTGTATCCAAGTAATAAGCAAATTTGATTGTTTTGACAATCCCCTCGTCGTGGTAACACTGAATTATCACGTACACCTTAAGATTCGTATTTTGGACAGTTTAGGTGTGTGAGGAAAACAGTCCACGAGCTTGGCCCGGCGTGTCAAGACCCAGAGAATGAGACTTTAGACGAAGAGCTAGGCCGTCATCATTGAGTTATTGTATTAATATTATTTAATAGTTAATATCATCGACACAGGCCGTAACCGCACAACACGTTAATAAATTACGACCGTAACGAATTTCCGATGAAAACTGTGTAATAGTTCTTTTGTGTATACACATCCGCTAGATAACCATGGTGCACATGCATAGCACACGTACATAATTGAAACGATCGAGCGTCAATATCATATTATGTTGTTCCATGTTCATAAATCTTTTCGTACATCGATCATAGTCCAGGCAAATTAGACTCATTTTTGACAAATAGCGGAAAAAAAAGCTGGAAAGCTGCATTTTGGTATACACCTTTATTGAAGGGTACTAAGTAACATACTAAAAGTCCCCTAAGATTTGATGACCGCTACCTCCGCTAGAGCGCGCTTTGTGCAAGAAAAATCAGTTTTTCTCAAATAACTCGGTTGTTATTAAGATTATAAGAAAAATACCTATATACTATATTATAGAAGAGGTAATTACCTATAAAAAATGTACTTACAATATATTTCGTGGGATTAATATTTACCTTGATAATCGGACATCCAATATTATAGAATTGGTAATTTCTGTCTTACGGCGTCCGTAATTGTGACTAACACAGTTTTTTTTTTGTATTAATTTTGTATAAATGAGCGGTTTATTGTTTTATAATTATTATCTTAACATAAAATAACTATTACATATAGAGGTAACCGGTAGGTATATAATAATAAAAATTAATATTGGTTAATATCGCGATGACACAATTGCGGTTACTGCTTGACAAACAAAATATTATTTATTTATTAACTTAAACAAAACTTTATTTATAACATAATCATCTTAATTTTTATGTAATTTTGGTTGTTTTTGAACACTAGTAGTAGGTGTATCATCATCACTGCAATGTACCTATTTGAATAACACGACATCGAAATAATTTATATAGAAAAATAATCTATTATTTTGTTTAAAATATATAATTATTATCTTGTTATGTTAAATGCAGTTTATCAATTTTGACTGATTTGTGTTACTATTGGTTATAAATAGTATATATTTGTATGTCCTGTTATAATAACTACCATCATAAAACCTATTACTCTTACTATAGGAATACTCCATAGTGGCCCGTACATAGTATTTCTTTAAAAATAACTTTGACTATCGCGAATCAGTTCGTGTCGCGCTAATCTACTTCAGTAGTTCAGTCGTGTGTCTGTAATGTAATAGAGCTTATCGTGTCAATACGTCGCTATATACGACGCGTATTTTTGATTATATTGTTTTCGATCATGTATTATATCATTTTAATTATTATTCATCGATTATTTTTTATTTGAAATTAGTTAATAGAAGTAGATAGGTATGTCTTTAAGTAAGTTCTGCATTTGTGAAAATCTAATTAACTTGGAAAGTGAGGTGGTAACTTTAAAATCTAAAGGTTTAGATTCATTAATAAGTTCAAGTAAACAAAGATTTGACGACAAGTGGTTAAAATTTAACGAAAATATAAAAGTGCACCCAAAATGTCGTAAGGATTACACCCTACCGCAAAGTATCAAAGCTGCAATCAATGCAGTAAATGCAGCGAAGGATTTACGCGGTACCAGTTACACCTCACCAACAAAAGGAAAATTAAGGTCAGCTATACCAGAATTTAATTTTAAGTTGCAATGTTTGTTTTGTGATGAAGTTATAGATGACGAGTTTTTTAAAAAAGAGAAAAAAAAGAAAATTGAAAATAGGAGGTCTGTTCATGATTTCCAGAGTTTAGAAATAAAGATTTCAACTTTAGTCATTGCGATTAAGAGGGGTGATGATTGGGGTAAAAAGATTGTTAATCGTATTACTAATGTGTTCGATTTAGTAGCGGTTGAGGCTAAATACCACGGAGACTGTCATAAAAAGTTTTTTGCTCTGCCTAAACAAGGTACAAAACGTGGTAGACCCGCAAGTGAAGAACTAAATATTGCGATGGAAAAAATATACAACATTTTGGAAAGTAGTGATGAATGTCAATATGCAATTGAAGATTTGATAAAAGAGGTTCAATGTGATGGTTATGAGCTCGAAATAAAGTCTGTTGTCGCTCGTTTGAAAATAAAATATAAAGATGACGTTATAGTGTCAACTTCTAAAAAACAAAAAACTACTATTTGTTTTCGTGATACAGGTTATAAAATTTTAACTAATCAATGGTATACTGAAAAAAAAAGTGACGAAAATGAAGAAAAGTTACGGATTGTAGAGACTGCAGCTAAAATTATTAGGGAAGAAATTAGATCTCAAGTTTATGAGCTAGATACTTATCCTTCATCTGACAATTTTTTATGTGATTTGCAAAATCAAATTCCTGAAGCTTTCAACTTATTTCTTAAAACGCTTATTAAAGAAAAAAATGAAAAAAATGAAAAAAAATTAAATAGGAAACGTACCGCTGCGGCTCATATTATAATAGCTGCAACTAGACCTAGGTCATTTAATTCTCCATTACTAATTGGAACCTCCATTTACTTACATAGAAAATTTGGGTCTAAGGATTTAATATCAATGATGTCAAGTATGGGACTTTGTGCAACATACAATGAAGTAATGATTTTTGAATCGTCAGTCCTAATTAGTGCACAACCAACTTTTATTTCGGGCGCATTTTGTCAGTATGTTTTCGATAATGCGGATCATAATACTAATACATTAGATGGTTTAAATACGTTTCATTCTATGGGTGGTATACGTTGTATTACACCAAAACAGTTTGTAAAATCGAATGGTCCGATAAATCGATTAAAATCAATTATACCATCAAGTAAAATAGGTACAATACATCAAATTGCATTTCAAACATTTGAGAAAGAAGGAAAAATGGGTTTTACAAAAATTATTTTAGAAGATTTATCAAGACTAGGAAAAATTAGTGATTATAATTCATTAACACAAACCTGGGATTTAATTTGGATGTGTGGTAAACACTTGACATTAATTAATATTCCTAATTGGAGTGGTTTTATGGATAGAATAACACAAAACGGACGCCGTAAGACAGAAATTACCAATTCTATAATATTGGATGTCCGATTATCAAGGTAAATATTAATCCCACGAAATATATTGTAAGTACATTTTTTATAGGTAATTACCTCTTCTATAATATAGTATATAGGTATTTTTCTTATAATCTTAATAACAACCGAGTTATTTGAGAAAAACTGATTTTTCTTGCACAAAGCGCGCTCTAGCGGAGGTAGCGGTCATCAAATCTTAGGGGACTTTTAGTATGTTACTTAGTACCCTTCAATAAAGGTGTATACCAAAATGCAGCTTTCCAGCTTTTTTTTCCGCTATTTTATTTAATTTGCCTGGACTATCAGTCTTTATTTCGATTGACACCAACGATAGGTACGAAAAGTACAGATTTACGAAATTTAAGTTTTAATGTTTTTCGTTTGGTCTTAAATCTCTTTTTGATAATTTATTATACCATCAAATCATATTTATTATTTAGTATACGTAAGTCTATTAAGTATAAATACATTATATAATTGATTTTCATAACGAATTTGAAGTCTATATTTCTCGAAAATGTACATCGTCATTATAGTTTAAAAAAAAAAGCTAACAATTTGATTTTATCTTCCTAGTACCTACATAGAACGTACATTTATTAAATATTTATCAGTCTATAATTATATATATATATATATACATAAATAGAACGGCACTTTTATAGGTCGCTTCTTTAGTGAATATAATTTAATGTAAAAATTGTAATATTTTTTTTTTTGTTTTATAGGCCGGCGACGTAACCTTAAATTTTAAATTTTAAAATACGATGTTTGTTCTGTAGAAAATATGATTTACTTGTGACTTGTGAGCAGAGCCATTTGTGAGAGAACTCTGGGCGAAACGGAAATCATATAAAAACAAAATTTGGGCAAAGCGGGTACCCGGGCGAAACGGATCCCGCGCTTTCTGACCTGTGCCTATTTTTTTTTGTTTTTTTTTTTGTTTGAACAATTCATCAAAAACTAATAAAAATCAATAAACTCAGTATCTGTGTTATAACAAAGAAACTTCTAGTATCTATAGGTATGTTACTAAAGATATTATCGTGACGTGACATAAGCACGTTGCACGTATCTATACTGTTGAGGGTTGAAAATAAGTTTATAATTCATATAAAACTTACAGAGACCAATGAAATTCAATTGATCATAATTTATAAATATTATAATCTTTGTAAAATCTAACTCGAATAATTTAATCATCCTGAATCTTGAGTGCACCAGTCATGTTATAAATGTATTTTCAAGGTGTTAGGTGTCCTCTGGATATTTCCAAAAACTATCAGAACTAGGTTAAAGTAATACGAATATTTGAAGATAAAGATATCAAAATAATGTATAGTACAAAGTACCTATAGAAATAGAATAGAAGATATAGGCTAAAATATATTATACAATTTAGTATTGCATATATATTTAGTAACAACTAATCAATGCAGTTAGCAAACAAATATATTTAAAAAATGGAAAATAAACAGATGTTTCTTGGCTGGAACATAAGTAATTTAACTAACCCGTGTCATATCATAAACGAGTTACATATTGATAATTAATTAGATTGCAATTATTTGTGTCAGATGTATTTTAGGTTCAAGGTTGGGTCAATGAGTTCCATAAAAATAATAATATACTTATGTAGACATGTAGTGTAAATAATCACACCACAAAGACTTCCAAATAATTGTAAATAGATGTTTAAAATATGTCACATTAATTACAAAGAATCATACGAACTCGTTTATCCGAGGTATATTTTTTCAAATAGCCCATTTGATTTTTGAATCTAATAGCTGTAGATTCTAGTAGGTAACTAATAAGTAATAATTTATATTCAAGTTTTGGAATTCAAATAATTATTATATTGTTATTAATAATAAATTAATAAATATACTAGATGATAGTGAACCGAAGATGGAAGAACAATGTTTTGATACTAAAATAAAATATTTTTTTATTATTGTCAACTGTCATACTTTTCAGAAATAATATTCGAAATTCAGTATAAAGAAACTCCAAAGATCCAAGTATAAATGAATCCATAAATAAATGTTGTTTCCTGTTCTGCTATTTTCAGGTGCATGTTTGAAAAGAGGGGACTAAGAGCAGAAAGGTTAATAAAGTAAACAATTTACGATTGTACGGGGATATACGGGCATATGAAAAAATTAAATAAAAAAATATTAGTGATCGTAAAACGGATGTTTTAATGACAAGGTAATAATTTTATAATTCGGGGATGCTTTCAAATGTTAATCACCAAACAAATCTAAGGAAGATAATAAAAAATAAATAAAACGTATGCTGTAGGTACAAACCAACATCGTTTCAACGTTGATGACGAGTTAATAATTATGGAAAAGGATTAATGATCGCAATCTTTGTATTAGCATTTTATTGCAAAGTGAAAATGTAGGATTTCAATTTTAATAATCAAATTTTTAATTTTAAATAATTTACACAAACATTTGTATGCTAATTTTACATTAATATTCAGAAAATTTAGTAATGTAACCCTTCAAATACCATTTATCTACAAACCTATATAGGTACAATATGCATAATATATTATAATTATATTAATTTTCTTTATAAAATTATTATATACTTATAGGTTATAGCTATTAAATATACTTCTATTCACTGAGAAATCTGATTTTTCACTGAACAAAAGTATTAAGATTTAAGACTTACTAAGCTATTGAAATAAAATGCTAATAGTATTTTTATCGAAATTATAAGTCATTTAGCATAAACTTCATATTTTTCATAAATTTACCGAGAGTTGAAGAGAGTAACACTAGTTTCAGATCTATCCGCCTAGTTTCCATTATTGGTCATAATCTCAGTAATATCAGTATAATCAGTAATACAGTGACATCAGAATCAATCTCAAATTAGCTTACTGCCTACACGAAGCTCTAGTTCCTGATCCGGACAAAATCGAAAAAATGTTTATGACAATAGTAGATGTTAGAATAAATTTTAAGAATTATTGTAAAATCAATACAAATACATTCATTGCTTCACTCAGAATCTAAAATTAAAGAAAATTTTTAATTATAATTTTTAAATGTTAAAAAAACTTCATTTGTATGGCCTGCATAGCACATAGAGATAATATATTATACAATATTGATAAATGTATTTTATAAATAATATATATAATGTTTTTTATTATTATTTTTATTAGTCTTTTTTACAGTTGAAAAATATTTTTACTGTACTGCTATAACTAAAATACTAGCAAAACAATTGGGAAATTTATATTTATTCAACATAATATATCATTATGAAGCCAAGTAGATATAATTACTATAATACTAGATATCGACTGATTATAGTCTATTTCATCTACTAAACTTCGTGATATTAGTTAATAATTAATTAAATTGAAACATTAAATCGTTTAACGAAACAAATAGTACATAAGTATGCTGGAAACCGTAGACAATTTAAAAATGTTCAGCTGATTTATTGATAATTTGTTTAATTATATAAATCATGTGTATCAACTAGCGTGGAATTAATATTTACAATATGAACAAACGGTATTAAATCATGTATGTATTTATTATTATAAATTTATCTAATTTATTAATCTAATCATGGATTGTGATTTCTATTCATAAACCAATTATGCACTGTAATCTACTGTCAACTTTTCAATACCATGTTTACCTTTCTTTTATACTAATATTTATTATAATGAATTCCAAATAGAAGATAAATTATATCGATGAAAACGTTCACCTCCGAGAAAATTGTATATTAGAAACATAATGATGTAAAAATGTTTTATATAAATAATTGGTCGAAATTATCGTCGAGATTGTTGTAAAATATTTATTTTATCCCATTATCAAGCTATTTCGTTTAAGAAAACATGCAACATAATATAATGGTTTCAGTAATATATATATATATATATATATATGTATAGATATATGTATAGGTAATAACACGGTTATCCATTGCAGGAGTATAATATATAAAATAGGCCGTACGGCGCGGAGTACCTGTTGTATAAATTTTCTAGTAGACAGATTTTAATGATAAAATTTTCATAATGATTTATAATCCACTTTTTATGAATACCGAAAATAATAAATACTGATTAAATTTAAATACCAAAATAAACGAATAAATACAAAATATAACATGATATTAAAAGTTAAAACAATCAATTTAACATTATTTTTTGCGTTTTCAAAATTATACAACAATATACTATTTAGATTATTATAAAATATGATTGTACACTCTAATTGGTGAGTTTTTTTTTGGCTAAGGACACTTCTTGTAGTGGACGTAATGGTACGATAATCAACTTAAATATCATTTCCGGCAGGAAAATGAATCTAGTTAGCATTTTAGAGGGTCAAAAGTAAAAATTCCAAGTACTTTTCTTAATAATTATTAAAAACAAATTATGAAAAACGGGAATTTTTAAGTAAGCCCGTGTTTGACAAAATAGATTTTCTTATTTTAATGTAATTTAAAAACCAACAACCGTAGATACTTGAAATTGTCCAATTTATATTTAGGTATATTGGCATTTTCTATCCATGGTATGATTATAGGTACCAAATAACATGCTTGAGTAAAAATCTTCTGCAGAAAGTTCTGTTTACCAAAGTACTTTGCTAATAAATTACCAATGTATTTTTACTCATAAAACAAAGTATACAATCAATAGGTACATGTAAATTATAAATTCTCTTAAGTTATAAGTATCAGTGTGTTGGTACACATATTATTTAGTTTTCTCATACAGTCGTTCACTGATGTCATCAATTATTCAACATACTTACATCCAAGACTCAAACAAGTTTTTGTTTATCCAAAAATAAAGCACAATCAACACGGATGACGCTGTAAAGAAATTCTTTTCAAATCTGAAAATAACATAATATTATTATTCTGACTGATATGTGAACTGTGCCAGTGAATCGAATAACCATACACTATACAATCATTTTTAAATATCATTACCTGTATACCCCACATGGCACCATTGAACCAGCAGCTTATGTATCAGAGTAGAGATACCTGTGCCTAATACTCTCTAGTAGAAGTCTCACCGGCTACACTGATGACTGATCAATGACCATAGTGGAGTCCTACGTGGACATATTATATTATACAGGTAGTTTTCAGTTCTATAACAAACATAACATTATCTTATGTAATGTCCAACATAAACATAAAGGCTAAAGAGTAATATTTAGATGTATAATATATACTAGTATACCTATATTCATATACCTAGTATAGTAGCATATACCTACCTATAATACCTAAGGGTAAAATAAAATAAGTTCAATTATACTCATAACTCATGAGTTCATACCAAGTCAGAAAATTATCAGTCCTTTACAGTTCAAGAAATAATTTATTTAGGTACATATTCAATGATACTTATTTATTTATACACTTACGGTTTAAAAACCGATATTAGACTTTTCAATAAATTCATAAAGTAAGAACATAAAGAATTTAAAAAAAAAATGTTGTATCAAATTGTATTCATATTTCATGGAATTAGTTTGTAGGTATGTGGTAATTACATTTAAAAATGAAGGGATCTTAATATTTTATCTATATGGCGAAATATGTTCGATATGAATACATTTTTTCTGAAATCATTTAATTTATTAAATTATTTATTATAAGTTATTACAAATATTACAAATATTTACGTAAATATAAATTTTAGTATTTTTCACAATTCTAGAAATTTCATTAAAATCATCATTGTAATAAATGTAGTCTTAAAAATGTAAATACAACTCATATGAAATATATATTCGATACTATGGAATGACCAATGATAAGTTTTATTTTAGAAAATAAATATATAGTAATAAATTACCTAATGAATAATAAACTTAAGAACAAACTTTTAGATACATTTATTTTTTGAATGAAAACGTTATGCAACTACTGTATGGCTCTATGGATATATTTATGTGAAAAAAAAAATAATATGCATATAAGCATATTATAAAATTATATGAATTTAACATTTGCATTCAAAACGTTAAAACAGCTAACTTCTATTAATTCCTATTGCTTAACAGGTTATCGACTTATAGGACAATAATTAATTCTCATATTTTTGTAATTATATAAACGTACAAGAAAGAATTAATGCATTATTATTATTCGTATTTCTTACGAAGAGCTGAAGCTAAATATGAAAATATTTCTCATATATTTGTCAAAAACATAATCAATATTTGAATAGTTTTGACGAAATAGTTTTGACTAGACTTACTAATTAATAGGTTTCTCGTCAATCGTCATATATTTTTTGGTAGGCATGTATGAATTCACTTATGTCGCAATATCATACATTCATACTCGATCGATTCGGCCCTATGCCAGCATCCATCTTGTTTTTTTCTTCTGTATAAATAACGATGGTTAGCGGTCATGTATGAATACAGACGATTTGTGGTTTTTTTTTTCATCTCCGTCGTATAGTGGTGTTTTTTTGTTTTAGATAAAAATCGGGAGTTCCCTTCTCCCTACTTCTCTTGCTCACATCAAGAACCCATGTCCAAACACATCGTCCATTCTTTACCCGGGATTGATTTCTTATAAATTATCATCATCGTCGTCCGGATGATAATATACACACACACACACACACACACACACACACACATAGGTACAAAGAAGTATTTTTTAAGTCATCGAGATCTCGGCGTACACGCACATGCATTAATCGGCCGGTGCCCGGTTCTGGTGTGGGGATAAGAGCGGGGTGAAAAGACCGCCTGCCGGTGGTTTTTAAGAGGCGACGGAGACAGACGTACAACGCAGGTAGGATGGAGAGAAGGATTGTAAAAAGGTTTTGAGAGAAGAAAAAAAATATATATAATAATATATAGGTACAATATATATGCCGGTCGGCAATAAAACGAATACGTATATAATATTAAGTATATATATATATGGTAGTGTGTGCACGTTCTTGTGTGTGTGTGCATATAGATGTATGTACAAACGTTCAGGTGGAATAAGGCTGATCTCACACCAGACGAACCACAGGGTAATTTTTGAATTATTTGCGACACAACGCTTTACACACTATAGTGGAGTCTCGATTAAAATTAAAACATATAATATTATTGATTGTAAATTCAAAAGTTATGAGTGCATTTTCCACTATGACACAGCAGTGGTTATAAATAGATGTATTATTTTAATTTTCAATTTCTCAGCCAATATTAATGCTAGTCTAGGTTAAGTAATTAGTCATTTTTCAAAAATTACATAGGTATTTGTATAATATTAACACAATGCGCAAGGATAAATAAATAATGCGCATTAATTATAATTAGGTGCAATACCTACTGTTCGGTGAAATAATGAACAGTGAACGGACCCTAAATGCCAAATGGACCCCAATATGAATCCTTTACTTCGTGTTAAAGAAATAAAACGGCTTATATTATGTAAGGTCTTTACTCTTCGTTGTGCAATGAAACATTCTCCAATAATCATTTTTGCAAACTTTGTGTTCGACATTAGCTTTAATTTAAAAATTATACATTTTAATGCATGAGGTAGTCATAACTGTATCATTAAAAATTAGTGTTTAAGCTACCGTGAAATTAATCCCTGACCCAACGTACTCCATGATACTAAATGAGACACGAGTCTATTGTAGGAAGATATATAATTTTTAATTTAAAAATCAAACACCTAGTTAATTTACATTTCAGATAAATTGTCAATACTTACAATTTAATTTTTTTAAATAGTTACCCTATAGTAGGTATGTTGACCATTCCAATTTCCTTAACTCTCTTTAGTTTGCATATAAATATTTTTAATTAGCTCTAGATAATTTTGTAATGTCTATTGGTTAGGAACAAGTCAATAATGTGACATGATTACTACAATAAAATTAAAATAGTGTAACGTATTCCTTAAAGTTATTGGTTCACATAATACATAATTCATAAAATATTTATATTTGTATTATAAAAATTACAAAATATATTTTATTTCTATTTTGTATTAAATTCTACGAGAATAATAGAATTCGTGTTATATTATGTAGTGTGTATATCTGGCTATATTGATGATAATATTGCTATTTCAATAATTATCAAATCATTTAGATATTGAGATATATACCTACTATTTATATAATATGTACCTACTTATATGACTACTGTTCATGCAAAATGTTATAATATTATGACGTGGTCAATAGGTCGATACAGTAAAAAACGTGAACATAATATTACGATTTACGACGTATTAATGTATTGTTCTATTATGTATAATAATTGTAGAATATATAAGTAGTATAATACATTTTTTTAACAGTTATAATATTAAAAACAAATTTAATAAAACTTATTTAGGTCTTGATACTGTGGTTGTGGTATATTTTTTTATGTTTCATTTCAATCTTAAAATATTTATTTTTCGAAACTACTGACCAAATATCTATGTGTCTTTTATGGAATTAGGTATATGTTTATAAAATACCTATACGCTATGTCCGTCCATTAATCTTCATAATAACCAAAATGTAACCATACCAACCGACAAGTTAGAAATAATAAATTCATATAATTAAAAATATCAGAGTGTCCGTTGTGATAAAAATGTCAGTATTCAAATTTTTGACTGTGAAACATTTATCTTTACTCTAAATCTTTAAACTCTAGATCACGCGGAGTTACATATTATACACATTACTATAATAATAGTAGGTATGATGGTAGAGCAGTGTATTTTTTTTTCAAGTTTTATTTTGAGATATGGTGGAAACAAAATGATTTAAAACGTTGAAACGATTAGTTCGGGTCGGCTTTCGGCCTTTGTAGCTTTTTGAACATGCAAATGCGTTTATCGGCCATTATTTATTATTATAACTGATTTATTACCGACTTGTCATGTAATTTTTAACACAGAATACGGATCGTCGTATCATTTACTAACTCGATCAGATATCAACATCACCACCACAATCGTATGTATTTTTATCTTTAATGTAATGAAATTCCAAATTCATTTGTTTTTCACGACTGTGTAAATAAATAGTAAGCGTTATATTTTGAAACTGACATTTAAAACCAAAATAATAAATTATCGGACACAACCTCGCTTCCACTCGCCAAGATTCTGAAATATTTTTTAGACTTGACTATGGCTATTTTATCAAATACCTACTTATATGTACGTTGTCAGTTAAATTACTTATGATATAGAAAAATAAATGTATTGAATACATACATTAAATAAAAAAATGTTTGGTACACTCTCAAATCTGGTAAATAACTATACCTACTGCCTACTGATAGTAATCAGTTAAAGTATTATAAATTAAAACCTTTGGATATTCATGTTGATTCAAATTAATTTAGCTATTTGAAAATGAATAGAAATTGCAAATCCAAAACCAATAAATCAAAAATGACTTACACACATCTAATCTGAATATCTAATTTACCCATCGAATTCTCTTATCTTAGTGGTTTAATTATGTTCAAATCTCCTTTCGTTTTTAAAAATAATTCAAATGGCTTCCTCGGGCGATCTAAAGATATGACGTATGCTGCTGAGTGACAGCCAGATACCCGTAATTTTTGTTATCTATAATCGTTACACG
Organism: Myzus persicae; assembly: GCF_001856785.1. NCBI lineage: Eukaryota > Metazoa > Arthropoda > Insecta > Hemiptera > Aphididae > Myzus > Myzus persicae. The sequence continues at coordinate 254,002 of NW_019102538.1, read as the reverse complement.
TCGTCTGTGTTATGGTGGGCACATGAAGTTTCTGAAACTAGTGACCTAACAAAACGGTTTATCCCTTCTAGCGTTTTAAAACCCTATTATTTGTAAGTTTTTATTACTATATGGTGTATGCATTTTTTAATTAAATGTCTGTTTAACATTATGTAAGGCATTACCAAGATAATACTATATGAGATATTTAATTTTATTGTAGGTACCTCTTAAATTTATGGAATTCTTTGAAAATTTAAACATTTTTTTGTATCAAATTTTAATATGGCATGTTGATGGCCCATGGTATTATTATCGTACTTCGTATTGTTGTTAAAGATACGTTTTTATATAGAAGTTTTAATCCGCAGTTAATGTAGTACAAAAACTAAACAACTCAATATATGAATCACCAATTATTATAATATTATTTTTGTTTTCAAGGTAAACCGACAAATATTTCCTACCAATTAGAATTGAATTATTGGAGTATAGATAGTAGGTTCCCATAATAACAATATTGAAGGTTAATGATTTTTAAATTTAATTTAGGAGATAATGACTAATGGATGTGAAATAATTAAACTGATAAGCTACCGATACAGTGTATAAGAAGGTCAATTTTATCTTTTAAAGGTACATTTGAGGATTGAACATAAGACTTCTGTAAAAATGGATGTGTCGTAATATAATTGTAAATACAACGAATGATGTAAAGATCGAAATGGAAAAAATCCACCAAAATAAATAAGAATACCTATAACTAAATACAAATACCTAAGTAAAAAAATACGTACATTTAAATTTTGGACACACGCTAGTTAGGTATATATTTTTATTTTAGTTATAAATGTTTTTTTAATTCAAAATAATCAAATAATTTATTTTATATTTTACATCATGAATAATAATTATTATTAAAAATTATATGCGTTATCGGGATGAATTTTTTTGCTCAGAATAAATTGTATAACATTTTTTTACACGCGCATATCGGACTCGCAAAAATCTCAAAAAAAAACATTGTTATCTTTGTGCATCACACTGCTATTATAAGATTAGTTATAACAATATTTATTGCTAGAATCAAATATTGCTTACAAGTAAGATTCATACAGGTGTTAGATGAGATATATCTATTACCTATATTGAGCTCCACTTAGGTAATACGCATCTAATCCTGTGAATAATAATAATATTGTGTCTATAAACTTCTTTTAAAATTTAACTAAATATGCAATTAATACTATGATTTGTAGTTGGTGAAACAGTATAGAAAAATGGCTTTAATATACGGTTTTTGTAGCAATTGGACGTGGCTCTGCATCCGGAGCATACGAGTTGAGTAACAAATACTAGGAGGCGCTAATCGCAGGTATGTACGCATTAGTTAGATCACTTAGATCCCTAAAAGGCGTTTCCGATTGGCATTTTTACTGTTTTCACTAATCAGAAGACGTCAAAGTCTCCCATTCCGTTTTGCAAAGACATGAACAAAATTCCGTTTGTTGTGAATTTGTGATCATACCTATTTACTTCGTCATGGTTCTGTTGAACTTAGACATGGACGAAACAATTAATAAACATCAATAAATTAATTATACTGGCAGAATTTACAAATGTTTTGGATATTAATATATTTTAAAATTGTAACCAACAAATAAGTAATAACCTGGTGGCTGAATGAATAATATAAGTTATCCATTTATACTGAGTAGAATTCTTCTCAAAATAATTGGATAAACTATATTTGGCACATAATGATATGAGGTAATAATACATCATAATATTATAATCTCTATAATAGTACATAGTAATATAATTAAAAACAAAGTACCTATATAGTTAGTTTATCATATTATATAAATGCTTTTGTAAAATTATAACTTGCAAGTGTATTGGATTAAGGCCAATCGATAAGGCACGGTTGAACGCTTTAAAGTAGTTCATTCAAGCAAAGAAAATCTATCAAAGATTATTTATAAAGTCACGATACAAATTATAGAATACATGGTAATAAAAAGTATTTGATTAAGAAAATCACTATAAAAATCATATTATATTAAATTATAAATGAAACATGTTCGCATGACTTTTAAGTTTTGTTAATTTTTACATAGGATAATTATGTGGTTTTTAATGTATGCAGCATAATGAGGTATAATTCTCAAATTACAAGCGAACATATGGATTATGAGTGCAGATGGCATGAACTTGTTTTTGCTGTGTTGCAAGTGTAAAAGATAAAATATAACGAAATTTGTATGCGTTTTTTCCTTAATAATTATTCTAATTAACTTAAATACTGAATTATATAGTTTTAAAATTAGATTTATAACTTACTTTTTATAAATTATTAATATAAATAAATGTAGCATTTATTAAATAGGTATATAATTATGTAGCATCTTACTGTAAATTGCACAATATTTGAGTGTTGTGACATTTAAATTTTTTTCCGCTACCAAACGCTCAATTGTATATTATACTATCATTATTCATTAATCAATCTACCTATAACTCTAAGATATAATATTATGTTGGTATTGCAATGTTTTTAATTACTTTTGTGTATAGGATGTTGCCATGTTGGGTTAATTGTTTGAGTTTACTTCTCTAAAATTGCCTGCAGGGTTCAATGAAATACGTACACACATAAGTAAATGTATTGGTAATACACACTAATAACTAATAAGTAATAATATGTAATAAACTCAATGCCTTAATTAATAATATATACGTCACCGAAATGCGGTAGGCGTAGCCATCAAAATAAAAGTTCAAATACTGTCGAACTGACCGTTTTTCCTATTTCGTAATGTATTGAGCACTACATCAATGATACGATATAATATATGTATAGATACCTAATATCATGCTGAGGTTAATTCAGTATACAAATTAAAATATTATTAAACATTATATGTTTTGCGTACATTTTTTCATTACTTATACAACATAAACACAAATCTGTGCAGTATAAACTATTTACATTTTACACATAATATTATAATCGAATATTCCAAAAACATATAATAAGTACCTAGTACACATAAATACATACATAATAACGTAAACGCGTACCTAATAAATATTTTAACATGTTTATAATCACGAAAACCTAGGCGTCGCAGAAGTAACCTTCGCATAATCGCATAGTTTTCCGCCGTATGGTATATAATTTGTGGGTAGGTACATTGTACACAACTGTATGCACATATAACATATATAACATTATAAAATAGAATTAAGTGTGTAAAAAAACTGAATGTTTTTTTTTTCAAACTCATACTATCATTATTGTATCTTCAGACGATGCCAAGCTATAATATAGTACCGAGGTTCGCTGTTCGGAGAAATATACCTAATAAATATCAGTTTTTTTCATTTTTGCTAGGCAGAGTTTCACACTACTTCGAAGTCGTTTGCACACAAGCAATATAACAGAAATTTTGACGGCCCCAAACGGAGTGTATTATATAGTGTAGGTAACGACGATTATCGATCGCTAGTTTACAGGGTCGTGGAGAGGAGAGGGCAGCTTCCAAAGACGCAACAAAAATATGTTCTCACCTACACGGGGACAATAATCATAACAACAATAATATTATTATTGTTGGTACCTGGTTAGGCGGTGGTCACCCCATACCAGCGGCGGCGAGGAATCCGGCGCAGCGAGACCGCCGCGCGCACTTATCGCGTATGGCCCTCGGGGCTATAACATGGGTCCACCGCCGCCGCCGCCGCCGTCTCTGACGGTTAGTCTTGACCCCTCACCCCCTGACCCCCCACCAACGACAATCGACGACCATCCACCGCCACTGCGTCGCGGCCGCGTAGGAGTGTCTGAACGTGTGCGCGAGCGAGCGAGACGGCCTGGTCGGTTAACCGCCGGGCGCCCGACGGAGACAGCCGACCTGCACCGCGTCGGAGCGGCGGCCATCGCGCGCACACGCACACACGCGCGCGCGCGCGACAGCATACGATCACCGCAGAGTCCAAGACAACGGGCGAAGGAGGCGGCGGCGGCGTCGGCTGCTGCTGTTGCTCAGGTGCGCGGCGGTGGTGGGGGTCGTGTTGCGAGGCGCAGAGTGCGCGCCGCACTCACACGCACGCACACGTACACGGACACACGTATAATAATCGTACACGCAAACGCACACAATAAGACCATAGACGTTGCTGGCCAACTCGCGTGCGTGTGAGTAAAGGTGTGTGTGTATGTATGCGTGTGTGCGTGTGTGTGTACGTATGCGCGCGCGCGATTCCTAAATAAGAAATCCGACCAGTGCCATACGGACGTAGAATGCACCACACGTATTCGGCCGCCGCTGCCTGTTGCTCCGTGGTTACCGTGTAAACATAATAATAAAAGCCGATATTCTTTGTTGAAGAGTACGCGCACGTACATAACGATATTCTATTCTGTATATACATATAAATGTGATATTATTAATAGTATACACGTATACATAACATAGTATGTTATAAATCGTTTTTCGTTGGTATTGTATTAATTTTACGTTTTCACGGTGAAAAATCGTCAAAATAAAATTTCAGTCGTTTTCCGAGTGCATGTGTGTGTGCGTTTTTCGTCTGCGCGCCGAATCGATTTGCCCAAAAATTAAAAACGGATTATACACGTCCGAGACCCGAGGTAAGAGACAACTGTAATAATAAAATATCTGCTATATTACACCACAACGACTGCAGCCACTATTATAACTATGACATTATACATCGCTTCTAACTAAACTGCAACTATGTACCTACTAACGAGTAGCACGTCATGCACAACATAAAACAACAACGATCGATTTTATACGTATTTTAATATTAGATTGTAGACACTACACCGTACGGAATGACAGCCGAGACGTTACTATTGTGCACCGTGCAATATACCATACCGATGGTAAAACAATAATGCGACTGACTAGTAATATCATAAATTGGTGACCGTGCACGCCGTCCACTATATACAAAACAAGCCGCGATACTAGTTACTGTGCGGCACGCGCGCGTGTGTCGCCGCCGTCGTTACGAGTTATTAATTGAAAACCTCGACTAGGACTGGGCCGGCGGTGGCCCCCCAACAAATCCGAAACCTGTACTCTGTAGTAGTTTGTTGTTTCCGACGGAACCTGCCGGGCGCGGAGACCGGCCCTGCGCGGCGTCTACCGATAACGCGGCGCGTGCTCGCGTATATCATAATATCGTCGTCGTACACGAAAAACTGGTTCTCCGCGGAGACCGTGTGCGCAGTGGCATTTGTGCCGCCGCCGCCTCCGCGAAGGGGTTTCGGGTGGCAGCGCGTGGCGAAAAAACCCGGACCGGAACCGGAACCTAACCTGCAGGTTCGACCGGCCGGCCGGCCGGCAACCGTCGACTATCTCCTGGCCGGTGGGGGCGCACGGTCTTCGGCCCAACCGGAGGATTTCGTTTTTATTTATTTACTTTTCGTGTTCGGTCCAATCCGTTGCATAACCTGTTGTTCACGTCGTACGTACGCTACGTACTCGTTTTCGAGATCTTTTTGCCGCCCCCTCCTCCTCGTCATCTTCACCGTCCACAAACCAAACCCGACCGCGTGTCGATGGACCATCGTCCCGGTGTCGCGTAACTGTACCAATAATAATATTAAATTATTATTTACTTTTTTCTCGAAGACGCTAACTCGTTCGGCCGAAACGTGTCGGCGCGCGCTTTTGTCCATTGTTGTTTGTTGGCTCCACTGGTGCTGGGCCGAGACACTTCCGACACCGGCGGTGATGACCTTGAGCCCCGTCTCCCGCCGCCGCCGCCGGTCGCCCGGTCCGGTCTGTGCCGCAGACACAAATACACAATGCTCCGACCGCACAATAGCCACAGACAAGTGTATTTTCCGAACGGGTTGCTTGTCGCATAGACTTTGTGACTACGGTACATTCGATTCGCTATGAGTCACTGAATCGCGAAAGCTACTCGTGATCTTTGACTGACGGTGGAACCACGCGGTGTTCCGTCTTCGGATGACGGCCATAAGTCGTAGGGGTAATATATTATTTAATATTATTCTCGTTGCTATCAACAAGTGCGTTTATAACCTGATACGTGAAGTCCCAATTACATAACTTTGATTTCGTCCGGTACTCGACAAACGCACATTAAATAGTTTATATAATATAAATATAGAATGTTTAGATTATCGACTAATAGTTGTCATGAGCGTAACACAATAATTACGACGTAATTGAACCGCGCATCGCGACAACAATAATTGTCGTTAAATATTGCAAGTCGATAAGTATTACGCACAGTATAATATAGGTACCTACCGTTTGGTTTTCTATATTATAATATTATTATTATCTAATTCCAATTTAACGTAAAACGGAATGTTGTGTATAAAATATTATTATGTGTATTGTTATTAATATTATGATATCGCTGCCCGCATTTATATTGGACGTTTACCCATGACGGACTTGTGCAGTGTACCTGCACTAGCACAAATTTCGTCATGCATAGCGTTCGGGTCGCTTGTACATTTAATTATGGATTATCCATTTATCCAGAGGGATTTCAAGCGATTATTGCAGACATCTATAATAATAGAAAACGTCTAAATATATAATCATGCTTAAAAGTATTCATTTCATTATTGCCACATGTCACGTCATGTCACACTTGTTACTTATAAAGTTATAACTTACAAGTTGAGCTGGGTTTCCACTATACGCGTTTGCCGTATGCACGAAAAATATTCATCTAAGTCTGACAACACGGTAACGTGGTTTTGTGTGGTAACCTGACCTAACCAACCAATCACAGCAAAGGATTTAAGCAAACATGTATACTGGAAACCCTCCTTTATTAGGTAGGTAGGTGATACATAGAATTTACAGAGTTCCGATAACACTATAATAGAATATTTCGTTTATTGTTGTTATTATAATAGAGGGATGTATTTTGAAGAATTCCTTCCCCTCCTTACTACTTGACCATTATCGTGAAGGAAACCTTATTTATGCAGAGGTGTCCATAGTGTATCTAGTACCTACGCTCCGACAGGCTACAACACTGACAGTACACGAGCGTCGAGCGTTTTATACTTTTATTTTCATGCTACTAATGAAACGTTTGTGATCAAATCGATCGTAATAATGCGGATTCATTCCTATATATTATTAAAATACGTTTTAACCATTAGTACACGAAACAGTATTCTTCATCTTCATTTACTTTCTCTTGTCTGTAATCGTAAACAATTTTCGAATGGGGTGTAATTCGGACGAAGGTCGTTGTTTTACGGTTGCCGTGTGTGTGTAAATATTATCAAGTATATTATTCAGGATCTAGTTGAAAAATCCGTCAATTTTTCGACAGTCATCCGTTGTTAAGTGTACACGCATACCTTATGCCTAAAGTAGTTTCACTCCAAATCGAGTGTCATAATAACTGTAATATTGTAAAGTGAAAAATACTATTACTAGATTATAACTTTATAAGGTAGGTCCAAACACGGTAAACTAAGTGTCTCGGATTTAATATCATAAAGAAGAACATACGAGTATATGTTATTTTATTTGTGAGCATAAGTGAATCTATACACTCGCTGCTTTTTGGAAGGGAATTCCTATTATTACAGATTTAAAAAATATACAAACCTACCTACTTTCAACATATTTTTAAATATGGGAATCATAAATATTTAAGTTAAATAGTATGTGCCCCGATGACTGTCCGTGATGTGTATGATTATCATAGAATTATAAATTATAGTGCAATAGCGAAGTTTTAGTCCATTTTAATTTTGAGTAACAAAATTTGTTTGCGTTATTTCTTATTCAACGTTTGCAGATACTTATAACTCATATAAGTACTCAATACACGATTATTTTATCGTTCGTAAAGACCATGTGTTATTCGAAACACATTTAATTTTTAATTAATAGCTTGTCAACTTTTTACGATTTTAAGTCTATAATGAACTGGAGATTTTGTTTTTCAACAGTTGTAGATATAACTTATAATAAGTCAATGAGCCATAAAACATGGAAACAAATAATAAATATTTAGGCACTTTTTACGATCGTTCCCTTTTACTATTTTTTTTTTTTTTAGTATCATGTCAATTCATTGATAAACCAGCGTTGGAACAACGAAATCACGACATTCTTTGTTACGTACGAGTATATCTATATATAAATTTGAAAATAAATTATTTTACTGTCTACAATTTTGTCGCGAAAAGTCTATTAAAAATAAAATTCCTTTTCATAAGTGCAAATTTGTTTAATTGTTATAAATAGTAAATAATTGAAATAATATTTTTTTCTCCTGGTCAATTATGGTTTTCTTAATGCAAATTATGGCGAGAGGAAATTTTTATGTGCAATAGTCATATATGCATTATTTATAAAACTAACTAATAAAAAAATCATAATGTTCTATTGTATAATAATATTGATTGTTCATATTTTCATAATTTTTAAATGCATTCCGTGCATTTCAGATAATCGTCCGATAATAGTGAATTTCACAATTATTGTTGTTAATACATTTTTGAATGTAAAATAATCGTTGGATATTTTAATTGTGTGTTTTATTTATGCATTTAGAGTGACTATAACTATAACTTGACTAGCTAGAACCTGGTATTATTACAGCGTTTTGAAGAACACTTTTTAATTTTAGTTTTTTAATCATTATCGTTATGGGAATGTAATTTATATAATTAGGTTATAGACTTACAGACAAGCCTAAAAAATATAAATCTACCGGCTTGTGTGTTTACTTTTGTTTCAAATCCACTGTGGTCTCTTATAAACTTTTCCATGTTATTATTATTGAGGTACCCGACTCCTTTATTTAATATATTATATTACATCCTTGGTTTCTGTATCCGTTAATTATTCCAACCACAGCTTCGCTATGCAGTCGTACTATTCAGTATTAGAAATATTAATTTGTATAGTATCAAAATAATTTAACAATATACAATTAAAATTTACCATAATATTATGTTAAGATGTTTAAATATTATATAATATATTAACAATATATTCGTATGATGTTGTAAAGTTATATGCATTTATTATAGTATGCATTTTGTGTACGAGTTTTTTTTATTGATAATTTTATTTTTTTTAAATGTTTACAAAGCCAATTGTTAGTACTTTGATACCTACAACTTCGTTACTAACCATTCATGTAATTTTTAATTTGATAATTATTTTGATTGAGTCCACCCGAAATCCTGTGATCGAATGCATTTGTTTCATATTTACCAACAAATCGTCAAGTATGAATTCGATAGGCTAAAGAACACTTTTACAGTTCATATCGTTTATTGGTTCTGCATATATATCATTCCTCGTCCACTTTGGCTAACTTAACGTCCATACGTAGGTATACTACCAACGTCGATCTATTCTCATATATTATTTTGAATATGTATTTAATATGCAATTGTATATTGAATATCAGCCGAAGCTCAGTACCAACCCTCGTAATAATATAAAACAATCGAAAACGGTAAACATATGAAAATTGTTTGACAAATAATTTAATTACAATCAAATTATTTGATTACACCTTACTGTCTTAAGAATCATGTAGTAATATTATAGTATCATAGTAAGAATTAAATTAATATAACATATCTGGAGTATAGAATATTATTATTTAATTGTTGTCAGTCTCCACACTTAAATAAAAATATACTTTATTAATCTATTTATTTCTATAATAATTTATAAGTTATCAGAGTCTGCTCGTATAGTGATCGGGTCTTAAAACGAAGGTCGTTGTAAAATGTTATTCGAGATGTTATTACTTATTATAAAAATTGCGTTTTGGTAGGTTAGAACCCCAACGTTAACATGTGTCAGAAATTTTTTCGACCCTTATCGATTATCATTATATACGGCACCTGTAGTCGCGTTTCGATGGGATCGGTTGGTGGTGGCAGTGGCGTCGGCTGCAGAGAGCCAGTGACGGCGTTGGCTGTGTTGGGGTCATAAACTTGGCAACGTACGACTGACTACCTACCTACCTACCTGTGTGTATTTTTTTCAGACAGAAAAGGAGGAGAACAACAAAGAAGTATAATATATAAATGTGTGTGTTAGTGTGCGTATGATTGAAAAATCGCCCAAACACCACTGAAAGAAATTTGTCCGCACGCTCGTTTATATGCACACGATGCTCATAAGCACACTGTGCACATATTTCTGTATAAATTAATTTCTTCCATCGCCCCTATCGTTGCACCTTTTGGTTATCGTCGCTCTCGTTCTAAGTTTTATAGAATATTAGTTATTACTTGTAGATTATATAATGATATTATTATAATATACCATTTAAGTGATTTTTTTTCTTTCAAACTTAAAATAATGTATTTTTCTAATATATTTACATCTTCTATACTTACACACACACACACACTTATATATACATACATATACCTAATCTGGTCGGTTATGGTAATAATCTTCGGATTCCTTTCGTGCGGGCCATTAAATTTACATATTATTATTATTGCCCGGCAGGTCGTTTCACCGCTGCCAATCGCTGCCCAGCTTCAGCCGCTGTCGTTCTTGCGTGTGTTTTTGCGTGCGCATCCGTGAGAGAGTATAATATATGATATATATATGTATACCCATATATATTTATATATAATATATTATATATGTGTGTGTGTGTGTGTGTGTGTGTGCTTGTGTGCTTGTGTGCTTGTGTGTGTATACTATACTATATACTCGGGCAGATACATTATCGACGACAGCGGCTTAAGACCGTTATATTAAACGCGATCGACCTTGGCCCGTGCGTTTGAAGAAAAAAACAATTTTAATGTCAAATACGGATAACGACGATGGCGTTTCTTCTTTTCGGGTAGAAATCGAATAAGTGTTTTTTTTTCTATTCGTTTTCTTCGTGCGTTCAATAATTATGTGTGTAAAATAATAATAAAAACCACTCAGATTTTATTACCCCAGAGATTTGTTCTTTTTTAATTCGCACCTGTATAGCCAGCTGCTGCCTTTTTTATATTCACGAATTCGGAATACTTATTTTATTCCCTGTAATATTATTCTGTTTGGAATGTTTTTCTTTACACCAAATGCAATAATTGCATGTATTAAATATCTTATGCAAATAGGTTTCTTTTTTTTGTACGAATTATTATTTCTAAACATGTGGCTAACATACTACGCAGGACGAACAATATTTTAGTATATAATATTTTCAACAACATGGCCATAATAAATTACTCATTAAAACGAATTGTAAAACGCAAATAGTCTTTAGTAAATACCTAACTATAAATTTACCAAGTAAAATATATTTGGGAATCGTTCAATTGTAAATTATAATAGAATAATAGATACCTGGAGGACTTGTGCGAAATATGTATACTGCTCTGTGCTCATTATCCAAACATTAACACCTCGAAATTGTTTATAAACGTATACTATAACTATAACACCTATAACATCGTCAATCGACAATTATTATTTAATACGATTTAAATTTGATTAAAATAATATTTCACAAAAGTTCTCGATACCTGAATAACATACTATTCATAACTATTTTCTATTTATCTAACGCGTCATAGTCTCCAGTTCTGTAAACAAATACAAAACTATAGCAAATATCTGCTCATTTGAACAACTAACTGGATGCTATTGAAAATTTAAATTCAATTTCACCGACATATCATTAAGCTATTGATACGGTCAATCAGTTCTTTGAAGGTTTATGTCGATGACCAATTGTGCATTTATACGATCACGAAACACTTTGGTGTATCTATATCTATATTCTATGGAGAAGATTAAGATTTACGTATAATGATGTTTAATTGGTTTTGTTGTATGAATTGTATTAATCTCGGACAGATGTTGTATGACGTTGCTCTATTTCATATAACTACTGCCGTAAACCGCCGAAGACTGTGAGCGTATGGGTATATTGTTGTGGAAAAAAAATGAAATATAAATCTATTGTTTCTTTAATGGCTTCGGCTGTTTCAAATAACTCCAGTGTTTATTGCTCCTCAGAGTACACAATTTCGTCTCTTGAACTTGAAAGTCGTAAAATATCTTTTTTGAGAACTATTAATTAAGGCGACGCACTCTAAAAAAAGTATTTGTACCTGTAGTATTTTAGTAGTCGCCCTGGCGCCTATCATGTTTTGAGACTGTTACGGTCTAACGCGCGCAGATGCTTTCTGGCAATAAAAAACGTACGGCTAATAATAAAAAAAACATATTCTATTGTATATGAAAAAAATAACAATAATAAATAAATAACAACCGCAAGTAATTGTATTATACCGACATAGTACCTATATATGTACTTCTTCTTATACATTCTGAACCGATTTTTTTTACTTTCATGTCGTTACTAGGAAGTTACTATGTAATTCCTCAAATTTTCTGTTATTCTATTAAGAACTATAAATGCATTAGTCGTCCAGGACACATGAACAGCTACGTATTTATTTTAGGAATAAATATATTTTTCACTTAATGTCGGAACTCTAATATGAAGTTCTAATAGACTGTGTCTGCTAATAGGAGAAAAAATACCATATTGGTCTATCAAATTATATACACACGTAATCAATTTTAACACCGAAATCAAATAAGTTCGATTAATCGACAAGTAGGATGATTCTGCGTCTTATTGTTATAGTTTTTAATTTCAACACGGGCATTTACTAAGTTAATTACTACTATTCATAGCTGCAAACAAAAAGAGAACAAGTCAACTATACTAAGACATTTTCTTTCCCCCCATAGCTCCATATTATTTTCTTAAATAATCATGGGAATAATGGGATAACAAATTAATTTATACTGGGAAGTCCATTATACCTACAACTCTTGTTACAAAACAAGAACACTGTTAATTTATCAGACTACTCGCCATTTTATTCTTTTTTCTTATGTACGCCAGCCGCAGCAGTTAACAGGTTAATAGATATGTTTTACGACAATTGTCGTAAAAAAAAAATACATTTATATTAAGGATTAATGTAGGTTTATATAAGAGGCAGTCGCCCGGAGAGAAATGTCGGTGATTGTCTTTTATCGAAATCACTATTCGTTTTGACCATTCGGTTGTGTACCCACCGTTCTCCGGCGCTGTTGGTGACTATTTCCACAGCAGCTGTCTACTGAATAAAATCATAACGAACGGTTGTCATCGCTGTGACTACACAACCTTTTATGGCAGTTTTCTCGATCTCGGCAAGATTTATTGCTGCAGGACAAGCGCGACGTATCTATATATAAATATAAAAATAATAATAATAATGTGTATTTTATTCGAGAGCCTATGATACAACGATAATATGTAATTAAATGACTACATGACGACAGTATAAAAACGATATTTTAACTCCTTTATTGTTCACTGCCTATGATTTCGAACAAAGACTTCACTCTAACCCAGGTCTTAAGACAACACAGACGTATAATAACATTAAAAAAATATCAGATGGCTATGAAAATTGTGCGTCGGCCCTAATAATGATGATGATAATATTGTATCGTAAACGTTACAGGCAATATGTGGAACGGAGCACGGGAAGCAGAGACTCGGTGACTCAGTGATAGTTTCCGCGAACCAGCGGAAGAAACCGTCATCGACGGTTTACCGACACGACACACGGCAGAACCGGAACAGTACCGAACAGCGCTGTCTTAGCGACGGTGGTGTCGCCGTGTACACACACCACATAGCCAAGGGGATAGTCATACATGTCATCCGCGGTGGACGGACAGCAACAGCAACCGCTGGCCGGTGGTTCGCCGCCCATGTCAGTGGTGTTGGCTCGAGATTCACCGGGCGTATCGCCGCCGCACCCGCAGTCCGTCATGTCGCCGACGACCGTCCAAGACATGCCGCCCGAGAGCACGTCACCGGTGATGCTGGCCACCATGCAACCGGTGAGCGTGGACGAATTTCAAGCGTCCGATTACCACCATCAAAACCACCATCAGCAGCAGCAACAACAGCAACAGCAGCAGCATCACCACCACCAACAGCAGCAGCAACATCAACAACAACAACACCACCACCAGCAGCAACCGGACGATCCGTTGGACCAGAAGACCGTCATTTACATACCGGGCACCGATCCACAGCAGACCATCATCTACGATCCGCAGAACCCCGAAGGGTCGTTGCCTCCGGGCATCACGATCCAGCAGGATCCGGCCAACGGTTCAGCAGTGTCCGTGTTGGTCCAGGGACAAGGTGGACACCACCAGTACTTGGGAGCGCCGGGTACCACAGTGTTGGTCATGCAGGAACTGGTCGACGACATGGGTCACATATTGCACAGGTTAGTCTAGAATAATTGATAAAAATCAAATTAGTATCTATTATAGTATAGTGTATAGTCTGATATTAGGTTTTGTTTATTCTGCGAGCAATTATATACCGGACCGGTTATATATAGGTTAGACAGGTATTGTATTAGGGTACATCGTATTGCACGAGGTTTCCCAGGCACTTTTTATTAAATTCAAATGTTTCCAGTATATTATAAATCTATAATTTATAATTATATAATATATTAATATGTGTGTGTGTGTGTGTGTGTGTGTTACGGCAATGCCAAAAGTATCTTATGCCGGAGTAGCCGTGAGGTCGTTGAACGCGTCGCGCGCGCGAAACGAGCATTGCGAGTGTGTTGAACCGACGTTGCCGCCGCGTTCACAAATGTCAATCTCGCGTCGATCGTTTGAAAGTTCTGCATATAATAGTGATATAAATCGTCGCTTAAGAATAATACAATTTGGCGAAGGTCTTTAAGAAGATGGCACACCCGCATGTGCTATCATCTCTGTCTTACAAACCTACAACATACCAATTTTGTGTTCAACAGATCCTATTGTGTGTTTTTAGACGTAATATTAGAATTAATTGACCAAAGTCAAAAAATATTTCCTGTTTTCGATCAGTCAAAATATATCATAGGCTTGATTTGCAGTGTTCATTGCTATAGATTTCGATCAGCAATAGAAATATTGTATTATGTGAGTATGTAAGAATAATGTGTATCGCTCGCTCGTTTAATAGTAATTATAATACAATAATACATAATATTATACTAATCAGCTTGTGCGTGCTGCAGTGCGGCATGTGTGATGTGTGTGAGATTTTCACTGTGTTTTTCCACGGCATTCGTATAAACACACGCTTATAATATTATATAGATGTTTGTGTGTGTTAAAAAGAATTAAACGTAATCATTCCCAAGGTCGCGTTACCGCCGCTCAAGAAAGTTCAACATAATATTCCTATATAAACTACATGGCAATAAGGCGACCGCGGCGGCAACAATATAATAATAATATATATTATAATATGTACAGACAAGTACGAGCGCTTGTTACGATGCATTTATGTGTATGTATGTATGTAATATAATATATATTGTTATGTACATGCGCACTGCGCACGTACGAAATACGACAGCGACTATTTATATTATAATATTAACGCTCCATTTGGCTTATCGTCCCTCCAACACCTCACTATAGCTTTAAAGTGTTTAATATATCCCTGATATAATACGACATCCAATATATTTAACGATGATAAAAAATGTGACTTAACGATTAGGATCAATATTTTCGTTGATTATACTAAAGTAAAATAAACACATACTCACACATATATTATACTTATAATACGCTGAGTCTCCGGCGTAAGTTTCACTTTAATTCGAGTTTAATACGATGCCCGGGGAAATCTAGTGTTTTGTTAAATGCGCGGTCGATATATAAATATATTATACATATATATAGGACAATTTGAAGTGTAGTTATAAGCCAACACAATGGCTTGTACGCCGACGGTTGACAATGTATAAATATATTATACCTGTAGGTAGTAGGTACCAAAGATCCACTGCGATTATCATTTAAACACAAAACACGCCGTCGGAATCGAATAGGCAGACAATCAAACGTTTTTTAAATTTATTAACAATATTCGGTAATCATAAAAGAAAACGAACGCGTTTTCGTACCAAACTCGTCTAACGAAAAGGAAATTTCGCCGATTGTACAATTTGCACTGAACTCGTGCACAAATCTATGTTTACTTACATATACGTCTTGTAGGGATGTGTGATATATTTTAACTGTGTTACTCAGCTTCCCACCTTATCGAAGGATGCGGGTAACATTCATTAATCAGATAACGCATATATTTTTTATCGTGATTCGTATATTGATATCGGCGTGGGTTGTCGTGTCGTATACGTTCATATATATAATATGTATATATTGAGTTAAGTGCACCTGCCGAAAACGTCTTACCTGCAGCTCTCTGTACGTATATAATATAGAGGCTGTCATTTTTCAACAAATATATTTACTCCCCCTGATAACGAATTGCTGATAAACATGTTCAAATAAAATATATCGATTATCATGCTGCAGGAGCTGTCATGACTTGCTAAATAATTTTCCCATATTTAATAGTCTGATACACCTATCGACCAAGATACCTATATATTAAATGTACCTATAAATGCATACATCACGCACTGGTATTTGTGTGTAATATATTTATTGTATTTGTTGATATACTTTTTACTTTGAATTACAAGAACAAAACTAACTGATAATTGTTTTTGAAATGTTAATTTTTTGTAAATCAACCATCTTATTTTTGATAAATTATACGAAGTTTATCTACAGAAATAATGTCTAGAGCAATAACGATAAGTGACCTATACTTTTATCTATAACACTCTATGTATTTATATCTATAGAAAGCATTTGTTTTGGGAAATTGACTTCTAGTGAGGGTATATAATTATATTCCTGAAGATATTGATGTAATTATGCGATGACTAAGTGGCTCGATACAAAATAAGTAATGGTGGTCCGTTCAAGACTTCAAGGTGACGTCAAATGTTATACTGATGGTTTTTTATTTTAGTCAGTTTGGGAGATGACGTAACGAGAACGACGGGCATCGAGTTGTCAGACAAAAAGGGTAGATCGTATTAGTAATAATTACATGTAATTGATTATTGTCAGGCCTTAATTCGTTAATAAATGTACCTACATGTAAAATTTGAAAATATGTGATTTCTCATACCTGCATACAACAATGAGTAATAACAAAAGAGATATTTGTCATGTTAGACAAATTTTAAGGTTTGCTGCATATTGTATATTATATATTTATAAAAACATTAACCAGCTAAAAATAAATATGGGGACGGGTGCCGTAGCCGCTCTTATTTTTTAAACGAGACCCGAACGAACGAACATAGTCGTGATATTAAGGTTGACCTCAATAATATGGTAAACATTTATAACGACATTGATCCTTCGTAGGCGGCAGCCAATGTATTTCGTACAAAATTATGCGCAGAAATCGTTGATGAATGTGTACATACATAATATGATAGAGATTGCAAGGTTACTTAATTGATATCATCGAACGTATACACGGAAGGGGGGGGGGCAACCTCACCCAGATCTGTTAAAAATATAGAAATTATGTTTTCGTATATTTTTGTTGAGAGTTTAATTACAAAGAAAATTATTTGCTCTATACGCGCTATAATATTCTCAATTGTTAGAACTTCGAGCGTTGAAGTCCCCGATGACGGCGGCACTATCATACGAATAAAAGCGTTTTCACACCATCGTCCCCGTGCTGCAGTATTGTGGCATTACGCATTGTATAGGTTTGTAAACGACCGTTATCTCATCAACCCTTTGCGATTAAAATTATCTTTTGTTTTTCGTTCGTTCCCCTAGGGTGCAGCGTGCAGAATTAACATCACGTGTCAATATGATTAATACCTGGTAAATACCGCTAGGTACGTGGGTTTTTTACTTTTAATCTCTCCTCGACCTTTCCTTAATATATCGCCTGTTACGCGTAACCCACGACAACTTGCAACAGCCCCACCAGCTATTCTTGCAGGAACGATGAATACCTACGAACATCGTCGAGTGACTTTACTCGTCGTAAATACAATATAATAATACATTTATAAGCATTTTTTTCTTCCCAAGCCAGTGCGACGACGAGGTCGTATTCATTCGGTCGTCGTCGCACGCACATTGTCCAATGTTCTATTGTGTTTTAAATTAATATATATATATATATAGATGAGCGTGGTTCCGATATAATCACAATAATGCGTGCACTCCGCCGGTGCAATATCTGTTATCGATTAAATCGTTTTTCTTTCGAACACGGCATCACGTAAAATATATTATAATTATTGTTCCCTTGAAACACTTATGATGCGCCCATATGGCATTCAGATATATTATAGTACATACATCTACTTTATTGTAATTAGGTATAGTGTGTATGTTGCAAAAACCTTGGCCGATTATGTTGATAATGAAATTAATATTTTCGTCAGTTTTTATGTTTCTTATATTTTAATGTGAACAACATGACCGTCGTCATGAACAATAGCTGTGTATAATAATCATTACGAAACCCCTGAAATACTTGGTCTGGCGCCGTCAAGACTGCGCTCCCGATACGTGATGCTAGGTAACAGGTATGCTGGAGTCGAATTGAAGGGCCCAGACAGGAAGTCTCCCGCACTCCCGCCCACCATAGTCCCATACCATATTGACAAATGCAGACGATAATATTATAATAATGTAACATATTGTTGTTGCGTTCACATAATAATATGAAGAGGTGTATAATCATATGCTGCGGCGTCCGCGTGATTAAAATGTCATATTATCACGGCGGGTCCCGTGTCACGATCAATTTGGCAGCATAAATCGCACACGTTTTTGTCGTGTTCGCGCCAATCGCCAAAAGAAGGGGAATTGTGTGGCGTACTGGCGTGTGTATATCGTTGTATATAGGTACATATTGCATATTTTACTACCTTGACATTGACAAATTGAAATTTTTACACCGATGTGCCGTTATATACCTATGTACGATCGCCTAGGACGGACGGCCGTCCCTATAATATTATATTATAATACGCAAATCATCGGTCGTCTATAATATTATTATCATATAGTCGAAACTTGCGGTCGAAGTACCTCGAACAGTCGACGGAGCATGATCACTATACAATATATTATAATGTCTGTGAACGATGTACGGTAGACGATATTATATTAAATAGGTACGAGTGTTATTAGATTTGTGTTTATATTTTGAAAATCGTCCATTGCGTATCGTTCGATATGATTTAAGCGTATAGTATTACGTTCGTGAACGAGTAGACGATGAGCTAATAAAAATATATCTTGGACGCGGGGTTGTTGGTAGCGAACCGCGTGGTTTGTTAACCGGCGTCTAATCGCTGCATGTGCGATGTATACAATATGTGTACATAATATTATATCGTTTGATAAACTAAATGTGTGTGTGACCAGCCTGCAGCTGTCCATACGTGCACAATGGCGACACGACTGTACAATAGTAATGTGTAATGTTATTACGACCCGAACATTTTGGGAACCCCTCTGCCGTTGCGTTGCAGTCCAGTGAGTCTCAGAATCCGCGGCAATCGGCAATTAATAAATCCCCCGGTGGCCCCATCGGTCCCACTCGAAGATTCCTCGCCGTCGTCGAACATTCGTGACCGCTGCGCCGCTGCCATAAAGATTTCATGTACAAGGTCGTCGTCGTCGACGAGGATCGCCGCTGCGTGCATTATTTTTAAAAGCGCGAAAATCAAAAACGTTTTGTTCTCTCATTTCCATAAGCATACGTCCTCGTAGTTTTGCAGTGATTTTATTTATATACTGTACGAGTCGCGCCGACATAACAAAAACATTCGCCAATAACCATACCGTAGCACGTCATCATGTATATAGTTATATATTATTATTTATATTAACGTATACAATATGTATATAGATACACAATATACTTAAACATACAGTGGGATACTAAATGGCAATCATTTTCGCAAATCCACTTTATCGACGTCGTATTACATATTATAACTCGACGGTGGACAAACAAATACCGTAACTATTCGTTTGCAATACATTCCGATCGCATATTTCCACAATAACTACAATAATCATAATTCCTTACAAAGAAATCTACTAGTCATCAGCATCATCATCATCATCATCATCATCATCATCAACGTCGTCATCCGATGGAGTGTACTTAATGTATATGGGAAATCGTTATTTTATTAATCATCGCACACCATATTGCTGTCACATATACTGAACACTATATAAGTGTATAATATAAATTTCTCGTTTCGAACAGAAAATACCTTCGAGTAGATGTTGTGACTTGTGGGGCCGCTCTTTAGCAAACCTTTTTTGTTCAGTGTCGTTGACGCGTTTAATTATTTGAAAAGTCGTCAAGATTAACCTAAACACGCGTGTTTTACTATATTTAATATATTAAACGCATTTAAAACGCTAACATGATTTTAGGTACAAGGTTATTTTATACCTATCTATCATTTATTATAGCGTGTGACTTTGAGTGCCAAAAATATAATAAAAACTATTTTAAAATTGCTGTACAATTGTAATTTTATTTAGTATAAGTATACAGTTTCGTGGATTGTAAGTAAAACTTTATCTTTGTTTTCATCACTGCGCTCCGCATGCAACAAAGAATAAAATTAGCATCCTTCTATAATGACATTATTATATTATTAAACATTGGTATTTTGTTCTTTTGTGCAGTGTAGGGTGCCTAAACGGTTAAATGCACCTGTTATAGTTGCTTCTTCTATACATTACAATATACAATTTTAAATAGAGATTAAATTTCAAAACCTGCACAGATACGTTGCCAACATAGGTGGTTAACAATATTCTATTATATTCGATGTGCGAGAAAAAAATTGCCGAATTTCGAAGGAGCGATTATTACAATTCACATATTATGTTTAAACCAATACATGGGCTATATGCAATATGCATATACAGTCACGATGTGCGTATTATAATACGTTTGCAGTGAGGTCATATTATTATGATGTGATGGTGGATTCGGCGAAATGTACGAAAATATACACGGCCCGCCGCAATGTAAATTATTTTATTTTACAACCTATTATACAACAAATATTGCCGCGTATGGGTTTTGCATTATTATTTTTTGTTTTTACCGTGTTCGTCACGATCGTAGTTGGTTGAAATGATGAAGTGAAGTATTACCGAACATTGCGGCGCGGGGGCCAACGATCTCCAGCGATAATAATATATAGATAGATAGATGTGTGTACAATAATGATGATAATAATAACAATAATAGTAATAATAGTAATAATAATAATAATAATGGTAATTATTATTATTATTTTAAACGCGTGTGTATAATATTTTCGAATGGCTTATGTATCATTTCCACCGAAACTGTTTCGCCTACGCCGCCAACGACGACATGATGTAAATTCTTGGGTATATAGACATATAGTATTATATACGGTCCATTGTGGTGACTCGGCGGGATGGTGGACGGAAGGGGGCAGGCAGGACCACGCCTGGTTTAAAAGTATGTCCGTGTTTTAAAAAATATATTTATAGCAGACATAACACCATAATAATAATAGTAGTAATAATCATATCTCGATTGTTCTCGCGCACTCTAATACGCGCCTTTTATTCGGTGGCGGTGATTTAACACTAGAAGCGAATAAAAAACCGCTTCGAAAACACTGAAACACATAATTTATACAATAAAATACGCGTACCTATACCTAATATATAATTATCATGTACCGTCGTATAGGTATATGCCATATGCGTGTGCACACTGCATACGTCATATACATACTAACTGTTGCGGGTATGGCGCAATGGGAACGCTTTATTATTATTTTATATTATAATTTTTTTGTTTTTAATATTTCTAATAATTTTTCTGTTTTGTGAAAGTGACCGACGGCGGCGGCGGCGGCAGCGCGCGTATGGAAATGCGTCCGTCGCACGTACCTCTTATATTATACACGTGTTATACCTATATATGTATGAGGCGATTTAGTTCACGGTGGAGATACATCCGCCGCCAACCCGATAACAACATATAGAATATAATATATACCAACGATCGAAATACTTTCTCTGTAATATACGCGAGTATGTGAAGTGTATAATATGTTGTGCACCGGATCATTGGGGAATATTATAACGACACTGCAGCACCGCTCTCAGTTCAAATGCAAAACACCTAATTTCCCCGCGAGTCGTTTTCGTTTCCATCGTGTATCGTTCGAGTCTCCGTGACGTCTCGTTTAATTTATATTTTATATTTGTGTTTGTGTGTATGTGTGTGTGTATCGTACAATTTATTATATTTAAATATATGTAACACGTATATTATTATTATCATGTATGAACAGAAAATGAGGTGGTCGCGGGCCATAAATTTTCTCAGCTTCTGTCACGAATGTTACGACCCCGAGATACGTATATTATTAAACTATAGTGTGCGGTGTCGCAGTTTGCGCACTCCTCGTTTCCAATCATATACGCCACTTATATATAATAAATATTATAGTATACGATAGCCTACGAAATTCGAACCTTTTCGCACGCGGCAGAGAAATTTTCGATGTGTCTCGTTCGTTGGTAACGCGATCCTAGAACCACAATACGTATATCCATCGAATATTTTTACAGATATTATACTATATTAATAATATAATACGTACACCGCCACCACCACCATCACCCACGCCCATACGGCTGGTTTTTATCGAGTTTCGCGTGTTTGACACATGGCCTATATGTATTTGATTACGAGTTTAGAAGTCGTATAATCCTGTAGTGTGTTTTATATTGTGCTTTAAACATATTATTATTATCATCATTATTATGTTATAATATAGTCGTTGTCATCATTACTCGTTGCCATAGTTGCGTTGCAGTACACACGGATTACGAGCAATTAACTGCGACTTGCAGTCACGCTGTTAATTGGTCGTATTGTACATACCTCGCGGCTCGCGGTTCGTGAGACTTTCGTATGAAGCGATAAAAATATTCTATTAAAGTTATTATGTATATTATTATTATTACAATTGAATTATAAACCGTTTGGAAGCTGGTGTGCATTGGTTATATATAACCATATAAGTGAATATGCATTCCTCGCCGACGACCCGCATAAACCTTGTTTATATAATAATATATTTGCGCATGAGATCAAAACGTTTCCGAGCCCACGTATATCGGGGCCTCATGCGTATGTGTGGTGCGGATTAATCGCGCAAGTTCATCTGGCAAAAATATGAGTTCTCAATTTGCCCACAAGTCCTTTGCCGCCGGGTCGAATCGAAATAACGACATCGTATCCACCTTCCGCCCGACTCATTGATAATAATAAAATAACAACAACAATATAGATAGTCGTAACCTCGGGACGTAATAACATTATATATGAGTAGATAGTGTTATAGGGATATAGACGCAAAGCCCTAAAAAAAAAGAATTTAAAACAATAATAATTGTCGGTTACGAAAGGATCGTATGTATAGATTTTGGATAGAGATCGGAAAGCTTGGTGGCACCGCCATCACCCCCCCCCGCCCCAACCCAAACACACGCAAACATAACCCGGAGGGTTCCCGGCGTGCATCGGTTTCACGATAACGACGGTTTACGTTACACCGCTGCCCGAGGGGTTACCGTCGACGATGACGATGACTGCGGCGGCCAACATAATCGCTAGCGCAGCAACGACAAAAAAACAATGAATGTATCTTTCGGGTTATTATATTATTATTTTCGTTCAGCCGATTATCGACCGTATATTATTTATATATACGGGTATAATGGGTAATATACGCACACGCGTTTAGTGCTCTCAGTATAATATATTAATAGACGTGTGTGTGTCTGCCTGGTGCATAGAACAATGGCCACAATCAGATGGCGGTGAATAATAAGAAACAATAAAACGGTCGTATGAAAAACTAAAGACACGACTTATTAATTTGTGGAATCTGCGTAAACTGATACTTATAAGTTATCTATATATTACGTATTATATACTTTTACGAGCTTCAGCGGAGGGGTACACAAACGGGTGTCCGGGACGGAACGGCGACGACGGCGACGACCTACTTTCGGATCGTTACAGGACTGACGCAGTTCGTAGTTCCGTACATGGACAAAACGATTTTGACGTAGATAACGCGTGTTTTTCCTAAATATGTGTGTAATGTGTATGTGTTAGGTTGAGTTTTAGTGTGCCGTTTAAAAGTCCAAAATTAATATTATATATTATTTATTATAATTTATTCGTCGTATAGTCCTAAAAAACAATGCGTTTGAGGTATTTCAGATTTTTATCCACTAGTTTTTCAGTTCTAACTACAGGTATCAGACATAAGCACGTCGCTGTTTCTATATACACGACATGACATTTTCTTTCTCGATAAAATTACACTACTATAAAAAACGCGTGGGTGATGTTAACGTTTTAGTCAAACTATACAATTAGATTGTAAAATGTTTATCACCGTCGTTATTTATGTGTGATGTTCAAAAAAAAACTATAACTATTAATATAATAATTTTACTGTAGGTCGTAAACTCATAACATAATATAGTAATATTATATACGATAATTGTTTTTGTTTTATCGAAAGATTTCGATCGTAAATTCAAATCGAAGCTGAATGTAGATTTTTCCGCTAATAAATAATATACAATTTCTATTTCATCGCTTGAAATTTTAACCGGAATTTATTAGTTGCGCAGGTATATATTATTATAATATGTGCTTTCTTTGGCTCGGTTAAAAATTCGATTCCAACTTTACCTGTTACTATTCACTATTATCGACTCTCTATTACGAGGGTAAATTGTTCGATTTTCGAAATTGAATGAGTTGTGCATAGTCTCTTGAGGCTCATTTCAAATGATCTAAAATTGTAAAACAAATTGTTGTCGAATGGCAAATTTTCTGCACACGGAGACTGTAACACTCATCTGAATATAATACGTATTTTATGCCATACCTACAATCGGATGTAATTCATTATCCCAATAACGGAATGACAATCTACTAATAACATCATGACACTTGAAATATTATATTATTATCTTTTGGAAATCCTCAGCGCAAGCTACGCCATGTTTTTTCCGATTGCACAAGAAAACATGACAATTACCAATTTCATTTTTATACATAAATATTTATTATTTATGTGAACGGATTTTTTTCTATACATATATTTTGTGGCAGTGTGTGCAAAATAGGACGTCATCAAATACACTTGTAAGATGTCTTTCCCTTACATACAACATGCATACGATGTTAGACATGCGTTCAGTGTACACTGCATATATATAATATATTATACGTACATTATACGTGTATGCAGTGGGTAGTTTTCGGACTACACGACTTTTAGTTTTCTACGATGAGGACCAACGTAACACACATTATAAACATAAATACCTAACCTAGGCTTATATTGTTATATTTGTAATATGTACGCACGCTTACATTTAATAATAATATATAGCAACCGGTTTTCTACCCGGCGCGCATTGTTGTAAATTCTCGTGCAACAGATAGAGTCATCTTTTTCCAAACGGGATAAAAAATAGTTCTCGTCGACTTTTTTGACGTCCGCATTGGACACGGGCAGTACATTATATTTGAGCGGATTTTTTTCCTCTCCAAAGTTTTTTCCTTTCATTTCTTTATATAAATGTATGTATGTAAAATGTACATCATGCAATACACATATCTGTATGTATAATGTATATACTACATAATATATATATATATATATATATATGCACACAATCTTCCCGAGTCTTTGTAACGCAGACCATAACTCATGCCATTTTTTTTTACTACTATAAATTATAATCCCAACATTCACGGATTTATATAAATAATGATGATAAAAAAATATTTCTCCCTCCCCGTGTATCTACCCATATTTATATTTATGTTGTCCTCTGCCTTTCCGCCTTTCCGTTTCTTATATACGCATATAATAATATATACGCTGCACAAGCAGTAATAAACATGTATAATACATACCTATATTTATATAATATATACGTACACAAAACTCTACCTATGTATTTTTTTTTGCTTCTTACAGATACTTTAATTTGAGATATCTAAAGTATACGGTTAAATATAAAATCACCCGCTGTTAAATTCGCTGCAGCACTGTATATAGGTGTAACTTTTAGTGACATTAACTTCGCGCTATACTCACGCCAGTTGTTTTCGCATTATTCGCTTGCAACATAATATATAATAATATGTATTATAATAGATTTTGCTAAAACATTTTTGACGTTTCGGAAAATGTTGTCAATCCCCACTTTCAAAACATAATAATATCATACTTCTCAAACACCACGGTTGCTTGTTGCTTATAATTCGTTTGGACTGCCTTAATGAAGAGGTTTTTTGGCACGTGGGACGCGTATAATATAAGGAACGCCATCGATGATCTCATTATCGGACGTCCCACAGTGTATAATTATGGTAAAATTTGTGTACTCTCTGTCGTTTTCTCGATACCACGCGGCACACAATTTTCGTGATTTATTTTAGAATCCTACACTGTTGTAACTGTAAAGCGAATAACGTATTTGCGTTTAAAAATTGTAATTGACCGTGTAGTTGGAATATTTTGTAAGCTGTATATATTATTATATAGATTTCGGTTTGTTTAAGTTGAACGAAAATTATACCATTTAAAACCAATGGTTGTACATGCTACCTGTGACCATTACGAAAATCTGTTATGTTTTTTATGTGAATGAATAGATAAGTGCATAATGTTATAAATATATATATTATGTATGACATGTAGAGAGAAAGAGATTTGTGTTTGGGCGTTTGGCTATCCATCGCGTGATGTAATTATATTTTTTTGCAAACTAATAGCAAATCACTGGCCTCGAATCAGGGATTCTGATGACTCTCTAAACAAATATTATAATAAAGATCGGCATTGATGACTTAACATTAATTCCGTTAAAAAAACTAGTTTAATATCATATTTCATGGCGTTTATGCAATACAGTATCTGAAAACAGGATTAAATTGAACCGTTGAACTAGGTATACTGAGTAATAACTAGTACTATATGTAAACAATAATAATAAATACTTAAGTGTGATATTAATTATTAACGTATAACTCATACATAATAACCATTAGGTAACTATTCGGTATACATTGTGTTATATTTTTTAATATTTATTTTATCCGGGAAATTTTGAAAATTGAGTTTGGTTTATATAACAAATATACCACGAGAGGCCACATCCCCGCTCCTGTCTTAATATTTTTACAAATGTAAAAGGTAATAGGCATTATTTATTTTTTGTTCTTCGTATTATTTTTCTTTATAATAAGCTGCCGACTTTTATAGCTGGCCACCCGTGTATATATAGTCATACAGAAACTAGGAGAAGTGTTATTAGTTTTATAATAATAATATATTCTCATTGAAGGAAAATAGTTAAGTCAGATAAACAAACTTAGTTTGGGTAATTGCTTATAGCCTATAGGTATACACTATAGGTCATGTAATTTACACTACGTCGAGTCAATCAGTCATTTGATTTTTTTTTTAATTGGACCGGTGAAAGTTTTACAACTCCGGCTACTGAGCCAGTAATAGTACACATCTCCCTTATCACCGTTTTCCGAGAAAACTTATTGGACAAAGTAATCAAATCATATTTAATAGTTTTAGACTGTAAAAACTGTATAATTAATAGATAAATAATGACTCATTATATTCGGCATTCGATTTTTACATATATATCTATAAGAAATATTAAATAAAATAATTGCACACCAAAAAATGTGCATATAAATATAGGTGTATCAATAATTACAGCATACTTTCATGATATTAATAATATTATGTTAAAATATCTTAACCCATATTTTGTCTAATTAATATTTATGAGTTAATTCTAGATTAATGAGGGATATACCTATTAGATAACATGTAATTGGTATATACAAATAATGTTTACCAATCTCACTTGGCAAATACTAACATATTATACACCCTAGGGTACACTTCCATGCCCTCCCAAATCTCGCCTATGTACGCATATATTATGCATTTAAATAAATAAAAATATTCTAAGACATTACATTAAATTAAACTGAACGTACAAAACAGTTATTGACCAGTTTATCAACATAGTTTGTTGTTTAAGAGATTGCAAATAATAACCATAATAATGTCATGTAAAAGGTGTTTAATTTAGGTAAATTTATTTAATTATGTTAGGAAGTGTATATTAGAGATATAAAATTAAATTTATAAATTACTGCTCAACAGTACACGTTTCGTATACCACAGCTATACATTGGCACAGCTTTAAGTATTAAAGCTCTATGTCTATCTTTCATTTAATAAATGCTTGTTCGTCTTTTCATGTAGATAATAATATGATATCGTACATGATTCCGGTTAGAATACGATTATTATACATAATACTTTCTCCAATATTAAGACAATAACTTCTACTGACATTCGACATTATATTATTGTATAGTTGTTGATTTTTATCTGAAAAATGTTAACAATATTTAGTACTTAAGTTTTTGTGCGATAAAGCGTGTAACTTATACTAACATGCATATTTACACGACGTATACAGTTGCTCAAGGGACGGTAGATATATATCAATCATTTAGACGATTCATAGTATGTATTTTTCGTGTTGACTAACAGAAAAAAAATCACAAGCACGCACGTCAACCTCACGTCCTTGCTGGTATATATTAATAACAATAATCATTATAAGTATTATAATAGTACCTAATAGTAAAGCACATCCGTTTTAAGTTATAACATAGCGGTCTAGTTTTGACAACGGCGGCCTAAATGTATACTATTATTATTGCTGTAGTTCATAATACCACCAGTGTGATATGTATATTATGCATGGGCGACAGATGCCTCGGGTGGCATCTGTACTCTACAGATAGAGTTTTTGTGATGTACACAATATAATATACATCGATATCGGGCAGAATAGACTACAAATCAGTGCTAATTGAACGACGGAATATAGGTACGTCACGACGATGACTCGTGTATATTATTAAACTCGTGTGTGCTCGTGTGCGTGTGTGTTTTAGACGGAGAGTTTTAATCCTTACGTGTTACATCTATTATATTATTATTAGGTATATGCTTCATAGTTCATGTGCCTACGTGTTGTCCGTCTTATATAGATGTTTCACGGACAATTAGATTTAATTACAATTATTAAGTGTTATATTCGCGTGGTAGGTATGTATATAGTATTGTAGCCTACTGTATAAATTAGAGAAATAGACACAGTCTCGAGTAGTGACCTAAGATCAAGAAACTTTTCTTTTTTTTATCGGGCTGCTCTTATTTCTTTTTCATGTACAACCGAATTTGACATTTATTAGTCGTAATAAAATAGCATTTTCTATTAATAAACAAACTCTGATTATAAAGTACATATAAGTAACCAAACCTCACATTACAAACAAGTACGAGTTTTTACAGATAGCATATTTCGCCCTTATATATTTGTATAAGAAATACGCAAACGCATATAGTCTACAAAACTATTTGACAATGTCGATGAAAAGTGTTGGGGTAATGGGGTGGTGTAGGCGGAGTGTCGGTTGGTCCTACCTCAACTCGGCTCGTCTTCGTGCGACGTTTTGTATTAAGTATCTATTTTGTTTTCGGAGATGATTTCGCGCCGGCGCTACAGGAACAAAAAGAAACTCGAAGTCAATTAACTTCCGCCGACGATAACAACAATGACCGCAGTGTTTACGACGGACGCCCTCGCGCTCGTGATGTCTGTGCGCGCTTGTATGATATTATGTTTACGGCGTTTAAGCATAGTACTCGGATACTGTAGTATAATAGAGTGTTGTGGTATTATCGACCGTGACTTGACCGAAACGTCTTTACGATGACGAAACGCCATCACGGCGGTACAATTATTTATTACGCAATCGCGTGAAAACCGTTTGTGGGCTGTGACAGTACATATAAGTATAAAATATATATTCGATGTGTTATATATATTCACTATATTACTATTTTTTAGGAGTTAAGTGATGAAAATTCCAGATTTTTCTCCCTCCCTATCTACAACACCCACTAGCGGGCGCACTATTTTTTCGTCATAACGGTGATTTTTTGAAATTAGCCAAATAAAAAATAATAACTAATTATATAACTACAGTTGTAGATTTGTATAAACAACAAGCATGAGTACTTATCAAATTGACTGGAAAGAGTTATGTTGCTTCAATGGATAACCTTTTTTTTAATAGTTTAATTAGGTATTAAGTTATTTAGAAAATTAAGTAGGTAACTAATTAAGTTGATGCCATCCTTTTTGGAGTACAATTAATAGTAAGACGGCAGTAATGACACTGTTTCTCCTAATTATTATATTTCGGTAAATACGAATTGTAATCGAAGAATCGTGAAAAACAGTATATACAACAATACTTTCATTATTCACAATAACAACAATATGAATTGTGCGTGCACGGAGCACATCATAATAGTATAATATAGGTTGTTGGCCGCCGACACACTACACTGACACACAGACAATAATACGTCAGTGCATAATAACAGTGCAATTGTGCGTCACTTGGTCGTCCTGATAAACGTGTTGGTGCATTATGATTATGACGGCAGTAGTTGTACGCGTATACAAGAGTGCCTTGTGAAGGTAAACTTGTTGCGGGCAGCCCATCGCGCGCCCGGACTAGACGGCGGCGGCGCCGGCGTCGGTGGTCGCTAGCAACAGGTACCTAATCGCCGACGCTATTGTCATCGTCGAATCCGCGCCCTTGTGGCGGTCGCCGCCGCGCGGGTGGCTGACCCGCGATATCGCGCTCGCATATTTGACCCGATCCCGAGGGCGGTTTATTAACAGGTGCCACCAAACCGGCTCGGTCACTTCGTCGACGACCGCGCTCTCGTTATAATAATAGTAATAATAGTGATATCATACTTCCTCGTTTCGGTGCACTTTAATGCAGCTGCATCTATTGTATCTACTAGGGAAATGTAACTCGTTGTGGGTTGGAACATTTCAATATCAGCTGTATCAGTTTGAAAGTAGTACACCCAACCCCCGGTATTTAAGTTGTTCGTGTTATGTTTATAATTCTTCAATGTTGCTAAAATTAAACTAACATATTTGATAACGAATCTGAACCCAAACGAAATAAAGAAAATATTATATAGAAGATATAGTAATAGATTTTTAACGCAATAATTTACCTAATATAATAATATTCATGGACGGTGCTTGTGACAAATTCATTATTTTTAGTGAGGGTGAACCAAACAAGTCGTTTAGGGATCGTTGTAGCACCTATAGGATATTTACAATAATTGACGTGTTGACACGATATGCATCGGAATATTAAGAATCATCAGGGATCGTGTACTCTTAGTGACTGCGACATGATCCAAAACTCGAGGTTTGCACGTGTCTCGCAAGATATTATTTATTATAATATAATGTTTTAAGCACCCTTGACGATTATGCCGGTGTCGTGTGGCACGTGTACGGACAATCGGGACAAATTATGAATAATATGGTACTAGTATGAGGAAACACACGTGTACAGTGTATAAATAATATAGGAATTACGTTATTATATTTTATAGGTCTATACATTCAATACTATTTTCAGTATAAAGTAATAATAAGCATACGTATGTAAGGATTGCAACTAATGTCTGAAGATGATTGTAAACAATAATTACTATTACGCTAGGTATATTAATTGCCAACAACAACGACGATCGTGTGTGTGGGACTCACGTAGCTATTCGCCGTCTCCGCCGTATACTTTACCTATGGACCCCGCCTAAAACATAAACCTTTAGCATAAATCCAAGGATTGCGCGCTATTTCGACGGCCCTATTACACGTAACGCGTCATTAAAATAATATAATATTATTACTTGTTGTTTTTTTACGAACACGTGCGGAAAAGTAATACATTCTGTGTACAATAATATCAATGTATATCGTTTTGCAATACGATTATCTATGACTACAGCACTATTGTATGAAAATATTTATCATGCGATTTTCATCCGCAATCGTCCATTTTTGTTAGTTTTTGTTGATTTATAATTATGCACTATTACTTGCACGCGTACAGCTTACCTGCTAATGTCAGATACAGTGTAACCTCTAAGTACCGGACACTGTCGGTCACTGAAATTTTGTCCGCTATTCGGTGGTGTCTATTATTCAACAGTGTTCACTATTCAGAGGTTTCAGTTTGTAGAAAGTTTGTTGTTGGTTCTCAAGAAGATGTCCGTTATTTGAGGATGTTTAGAGTTGTCATTTAGGAGAGGTTTCTCTGTATTAAGCTAGGTAAATAAATTTAATATGTAAAGCGTACCCTTGTATATGATAATGTACGATAATAAGCATAACGAAAATTATACTAAACTAAACCATCGTGTGCACATATCGCGCGACATGCTTAATATATATTTTTTATCTGATCCGGGACGCACTATTAGACGTGTTAAAAATAATAATAATTAGCCGTTAATTATTCAAAAGCGTTCTAATAACTGTCTTTCGTAAACCCTTAAATTTACCCTTTTTCTCGACCGTTTCGTCTTTATCCCGAGAATCGTCTAAAATAATGCAGTTATGCTGAGGCGCCGCACCTTTAAACACTATATACATATTTATATTATAACATATGTAATACAATATGTATGTATAGATAAATTTATTCCTCATAACGCCGCAGCGTCACACGTGTATACTACAGAAAGAAAAAAAAACGTGCTGTTATTTTTGCGCGCGCACAGATCAAACGAACTGAAAGATTTACGTTTTCCTCCTCCGATCAACGTGCAACGTATAATATTATGTATATTTATATTTTCTCTGTCTGGTGTCGATTCATTATGACGTGTTGAGCTTAAATATATGAACATGTAACCTGCTATTTTGCTTACGCGAAAATGAAAATCCTCAATAGTGTTTATCCACGATTGTAATATTTTCTCGGCGTATTCAACTCCAAATATTTTATTTATAATCATTAATAACCATGTTTAGTTTTACGTCGTTTCAACTATGGCCGCGATGTTAATTATGTTATTATATATTTTAAAATGTTGAGCAATGATAGAATTTAATATTTTGGTCTATATCATAATATCATGTACCTTAAATATGGCTGTATACCTGGTATATAAAGTATAAACACGCAGTGGTATAATGCATACGAACTATTATAATATTATGTTTTATATAGGTACCTATGTTTATATTATATGTCATGCTGCATGTCGGCGCCGAGATATAATTTAGGTTTAGGCTCGTGATTTATGTAAATTGCTTTTGTTTAACCACTTAAATGATTCTTGGGCGCCACTATATGTAAATAGGTGAGTGACCCAATCGCATGATTGTAATTTGTATTCGTGCGTACATAATTTGTGGTGGAAGTGGTCTGAGGTCATCTATAAAATACAACTTTGGGGTTTTATAGTTTGTATGTACCAAATTAAAAATACAACGAAATTATTTTATTACTAAATACTAATAAATAGTGTTTCTTTAATTTTGTATTGCTAGATATATTTTATTATTTTTTTCGATATCGATATTATATAATCGTTAATTTCCTATCATTTAAAAATGCATATAGATATTATAATAATTCTTATTTTCAATCAAATAAACTGGTTGTCTTATAGCTTTATTATAATAATATAAAAATTACATATTAAAACTTCTTTTCAAAGCAAAAACACATTTTTTTTTACACGGTGTACAGTAGATAGACAAATGATATATTATGTACAATCGGCAGTACTTACTACTTATATATTCAAACACATAAAACATAAAATCGTGACGTATTAAATATTTTGTATACAGGAGTACGATTAGTATAATATGATATCTTTCTATATATTTGTTAAGTACAAACCTAAACGATGAGAAAAACTTATCCTGCGCCCCTGGACCCTGGCACTAATCGCGTGATGTAGAAGTTTGCCTTTGCAGACTTCGCGTCTATGACCTTATATAATAAATATATTTCAATAACAATAATAATAATAATAATCTGACGTACATCACATGCGATGTCACTTGATCGGTCGCTGCTCGCGTACCGTTATTAATGCGGAGGGTAAAAGGTTAAGGCGTTTCGCTGGCCCGGTTCCAGCGCAGCGTCCGCGACGGTGACTGCCAATTCATATCTTTGCCTATAAATATAATATATAATATCATATAATATTATAATCCCCATGTATATGTTATAGGTATATCGTATATTATGAATATGTAAGTTCTGTGCTCCTATATGGCCGGTGCGCGCTTACAACAGTCCGCTCGGATATATACAACATTATATTTATACTCACGGACAGACGCGATTTGTTATCTAGCGCCCGGACGGTTAATTACAAAACGTGACCGCGGGTCTCACTCTCTTTCTCTCTCTCGTGAATCCATCGATTACTAAAGTAGCGTGAATTTTAATTAACTGTTTTTTTTTACGATTATTATTACTTTTTATTCCTTTCTTCGGATATTTTATACATATTATATATGTTTATAACGTGGCCGTTGTCGTGTACGGCCCGGCCCGCCTATATAATATTATATATGTATTGTGAGCTGGACAACCGGGCAATCCTTATACACACACATGCACACATGCTCACATGTACACGCACGCACGCACGCACGCTAAACGAAGACTATATAATATAATACGCGGCGGTAAAGAGTAAAAAAATTATTAACGCATGTTTATCTCGGGCTAAGGTTAAGAAGAAAAAAAAATAATAATAATAGCGTGCCTTCGGGTGGTTCGGCCCCCTGTTATTATATCCAGGGCGGAGGGTTGGAGAAGAACATAACACTCGATATCCCATAGTCATAATACATATATATATATATATATATATATTATAACGCGTGTGTGTGTGTGTGTGTGTGTGCGAGCGCATATTTATTATGCGTGCGAGAGTGAGTGTAAACCAATTAACATAACTCGATCGTTTTTCCGCCGCCCGATAACACACCGAAATATGATTTTCGTCAATTAATAATGCGTGTTTGTGTGAGTATAAATTATGTACCCGCAGCTGTACTATTATTATTATATATGCGCGCAAATATCTACAGGTGCTTTATAACGCCCCGTTATATATATATATATATATTTATTAATACGCTATTTCGTATATTATTATATGATACGATTTATAATGCGAGTAGTAATAAGAGTATTATGTACACCATACTGCATACAGTATGCTGTATGCACGATGTGGATATCTAATATTATTATTTATAATGCATCGCGTATGTAATAAGTAATAATATATATATACAGTATAATATAAACAACTGATTTTTGCCACTGACGTAGTGACGCGACAATATTCAATGTTTTTCCACGATCGAAATCATTTTCCCCTCTTTTTAAAATTGTTTTTAACGCGTCACGCAACCCGACGTCGAGCTGATGGACCTTGATCGCTCCTGTGTTACCTACCATGTATAATAAATATATACTATATTATATTGTACGGATTTGCTCCTTCGTCGCGTACCAGTCTCCCCCCCCCCCCTATGTACCGTCTGCATTATCGTCTGGTCGACGTCTCGGCGTGGCCTAATCTGCAGGATCAGGGTGACATCTTCAGGTCGGTAAGTCGATTTAAAATAAAAACATTCGATTGAATACCTACGGACGAAACTACTTCATTCAAATTATTATTACTTTGCACTTGGCAGTACTTGTATTCCTTAACAACTCGATATTTGTTTAATACGGGATCGCTATGACTGATGGTGATGATTATTACGCCATGTGTCATATTTTTTAACAAAAATAAGATAAGAGTGTTTTTAATATACTTGTACGTTTCATATTTTATTTTGAATATGTTATAATTTTACGGTACACTTTATATAGCTAGTTTCCAATACATGATACCTTATGAAAAAAATTCATAATCTTTAAAACTGCGCGTGACATGTTTGTGTATCGTAAATGCGTGTGCAACGTCAGATCGCAGAACTGTGCACTTTTAACAAATGACTTATTTTTGTTTTGTTTTATCATCAAATACAATATATTATTATAATATTATATATATAATCGTGGATAAGTTGAAGAAAGAATGTCTCTAGTTCAAAAGTAGATATTATATTATATAATATATATAAATATTTAACAATATAAATGTCCTTATCATGTCAACATTATGGTGTCTTAATACGTTAATAATAGATACTTAGGTATAATTCCTCAATATATTATATCTTATTTAAATAATTAAATGCATCATGTCGATACAATATACCTATTATTCTTGATATTTTCTCTTTGGTTTTGTAACAAGTGAATGATGTTTGTTAATAGCATGATAATTTATAATATAATTTTATTATAAATGAATAGTAAACTTAACGTGCATAATATTTTATTGAAATGAATGAATGAATGAATGAATGCTTATCAAATTATCATCGAATATATCACCATGTTTTTCTTATATAATAATATATATATATTATACCACTTTGCAATTATTCTTAAAAGCAAATATGCAGAACGCGTCAGAATAACTGTGAAATTATGTGCGTGTGATATAGAAATATATAAACTGTTCGAATCGTGGGCGTTCCATTATTGAAAGTCACCACATTTCTTCTAAATTTCAGTTTTTTTGAACATACAATATACATGTCTGCAAATAACACAATGAATGCACATCCGCTGTTTAGGTTTTTGAGTATGACTTTTTAATTAGTCATTTTAAACTTTAAAGTCATTGTACTATCTTTAAGACATTATAATATTTCGGATGATTGCATTAGATTTAGATACCTATTAAAAGCAGAAAACTCAATTCCGAAAAAAAATTACTCCGCGGTTATATCTTTTAATTATCTACTTCCAATATGTAAATTATATAATATTACGCTTATAATATACGAAAACCGGAGTATAATTGTTATTATTACTATTATTATTATTATTATTATTTATACTGTAATGGTGTGGAACAGCATTACAGTATCTATATATAATAAACACACTAGTCGTTGACGCCACGATATACATTTAATACAATGCATATGTACAGTGCACAGTATACACTATATACGTTAACGTTATCTGAAGATTCGGAAGTGCAAAATGCCTGGCTAATGTTGACTTCCGGTGTTGTAGAAGTCCGAAAAGCTATGATCGCTAAAGTCACGTTCAGCGACACGAAACCACAGCCACAACCTTCACCGGTTGTCGAGAACGCATTGCGTGCCCGCCGCCAAAAATGCACTTCAAGCACGTGGTGAAGTTCACGGCCAAGTCCAACCGGACCGAACCAGGTATTTCGAAATCGCGCTGGTACGACTTGGCAAACTTTGGCGACCAAACTTTCCTTTAAACTTCGTATAATCGCATGTGACCTGACGTGTACCCAACGACAATTCAATAATATTAATTATCATTATTGTGGAATTTTAGATTCTATTAGTTTTATTTTAGAAAACGTTCTGTTTAATTCTGTCTTAGGATACATTTATCGTATGGGTTGATCGCGCAAATTGCAGGTGCCTACATGTAATTGGACATTAAAGTACATCGACGAGGACTTATATTCTAAAATAATATTACCAGTCGATCGCTGATTTAATTCAGATTTAACATATTATAAAAAATATTATAATATGAGCGTATAGGGCGTATAGCGTAGTGGCTGCAGGTGACGGTGCCCATTGCTGCATCCAAATATGCATAAATTAAATAGATTATACATAATAATATTGTTACAATGTACATAGTTTAATAATATTCTCCCTCACCCGTCACCGAGTGGGACCAATTACGGTTTTATATTACGACTTTATCCAAACCCCAGCGCGTAGTAATTTATTTTTGTGGCTTGAAATTGCGTTGTTTAACGATTTAAAACCTCGTCCGCGTTTACTGATATGTATTTTTTTTCTTAATGGACAATTTATGGACTAATCATAACCTAACTATAATAATATATACTCTATGCTGCCCGCGGTCTAATCGACGGGACTACTGCGGCTATATATGAATATCATATTATATTATTATATTATACACGCCACTTCACTGTAAACAACATCACACGCATACATGATAATATTAGTAGAATCTAGCACATTTTACTAAATCGCATTCTGTATAAACACAAATATTATAAGTTTTGGAATTTGTTTTCACTTACTTATCAGTTATTGTCATAATAACTGCACGGTGCATTCGAACCTCCTTCTCAGAGCTTATTATTAAAGACAATAACAATATAGCATTGTATAATGTGAAAGTCGGCTTTTAACTCGAGCACATGGCTTGTCGTTTTCTGGCAACAAGTGTCAGCCCATAAGTAGCCAAACATCTACGCACAAGTCCACTGTCTGGCCGGCTAGGTATCGCTCGTATTCACTGTAAGTCGTAACCATTTCCGCTATCCGACTGTCAACGCAGTCGTCCGCTGGAGAGCTCCAACCATATCGCAGGGCATCCGTTAGTGTCTTGTACTCAACCATCAGCTGGTTGAACGTGGTCAAAGACAGCATCAGGTCGAGTCGGTGGCCAACTTTTTATTGGCTTCCGAGTTCCGATGTAAATTCGGCCCACGCGAACAGCCAACGATACGTGTCTAGGTCCTGGTTGGCCATATTCTAGTAATCCGTTATCCGTTTATTTTGATTTCCTTCCCACCATCACCGTTCACCCATAGTCACCGAGACTGGTTACCAGCATGGTAAATAACGTTTAGTAGTTTTTTGTAAAATAAAATATAGGTAATAACATCGTAAACCTAAACTCGAATATTTTATGACAAAATACGACAATAGCCCGACATGATTATTATTCATACGTCATTGTAATGTATGTGTTAAATTTGAATTCAATGATAAATCATTGCATACCTACGAAAAGCCAAGACGGTCTGTCAAGTTTATATAACTAAGTACCTATATTTCACTATTAGTAATACGGTAGGTTGAATTAATTTTTCCGAAAAATAATTTATATATATTTCATTTATTATTATTAACTTTTGAGTCAATATACCGACTTATCGCAGAAATGGTTCATGGTAGTTAATACTTAATAGTGCATATGTCTAAAATCAATCTAAATGTTTTAAAAATGTCATCGTGTATATACAATCATATGTAAATATTTCGAATCTCATATTTTTGAATAACAACAAAATGAAAAAATCAATATTGTCAAAAACTCCCTTAAATTTGGTTTGTGTCTTTAAATTAGATAGACATGTATAATGTAGAAATAAATGATATTTATAACCATTCAAACTTATAATGATGTATGTTTCAATAAGTTAAATTATTACTAATTATATTTTATGGCTGTATATAATAGGTTTCCACAAAATATTTATATGTCACATAAAAAAACAGCTTAATATGAATGTCATTTGATAATATAAATGTGCGTATGTAATTATGCAAAATATTAAAAACCTAATGGTATATTTGAACATTTCCACAAAATTTATTGATGATTTGGATTTTCATTTGAAACCTGTTTTGGTCGTTTTAAGCTCTCGACCATTCGAAACCGTTCGTAAACCGAGCGAAATGGTATTAAAAATAAATCATTAACGCACGAGTTTATTATTCTGTAAAACTGTGTCATACGCACACGCAAGTGGTAGGTGTATACTGTATAATATATTATATCAGACTAATAAATAACCGAACATATAAATGTCTGTGATTCGAATTCCTACGCACATAACGTCAATATAATAATACTATAATATATACGTATGTATGTACGCGCTTAATTTACCGATCGTAACCCATCCGAACGACGCGTTTTTACACATTTGCGGAAAGGACACACTTTAA
The DNA here is from genome assembly GCF_001856785.1 of Myzus persicae. NCBI lineage: Eukaryota > Metazoa > Arthropoda > Insecta > Hemiptera > Aphididae > Myzus > Myzus persicae. The sequence goes on along the minus strand of NW_019102538.1, from coordinate 214,103 downwards.
ACGCATGATGACGTATACATATTAGTATATTACCTACATATACAATATAATATGGTATAGGTTGTGTAGAAGAACGTCGAAGAATTTCACACGCGGCGTGCATTGTAATTTATAATAAAAAGTAGCCATATAGCCTGCCCAAAGATTGGGTATCTCGGTATACCGTCGGAGACTATTGGATTATGTTTTTTCATTTTATTTTTTCGTTTAATTTGATCGCTTCGTCCGATAACCTTTCGCTGTCGACCAGGGGTCGTCGTTTATTTTACGCAGCCGGTATACCTGATACGTGCATGGACGTCACTTATAGACATTTAATAATAATAATAATAATAATAATAATATAATATAATATAATACTATATACATGTAAAGTACTATCGGCGGTCGCGAATCTCCCGCTCCAGGTATATGCGCTTATTCGTCATCGTGTGTGCGTGGTAAAGGCGTCGCAAGACTCACGGGTCGAATCAAGCAACCGTTAAGTCTCGCAATTAAATACAAATATACGGTATCCTCACACCATCCCCCGACTTAGGGGCACGCAAGCGATAACCCCGCATCTAGAATTGGCGGCGAAAAAGAAAAATACATAACGACACGCACCCCATAAATCTCTATCTCTCTCGTCGCCGTCTCCTCCCGCCACCGCCGTCCCCGGGACGACCTGTTGCTGTCGCGGCTGCTGTGCGGACGTTTTACGCATTGGTAGCGTTGCAGCGGTGCAGGACGTGCGCCTAGCCGGTTTAGGTGGCGGACGGCGCGCGTAATCGTCGCGGGATCTGACGCTGCGGCACGGCGTGGCTCGTACTCGAGCTTATAACAATATAATAATAATATAATATAATACGCGGTTGCAACATTGATCGTGAAACACTAAATAAATTCCCATTCCTTGCATCGATTTAATACACGACGAATGTAAAAATCGACAATAAAACCGTGTGCGATAATATTATTATAATGTCTCAATTAAATTATACAATGCATAAAATAATGGTGTACGATTTACTATGTGTATAATAATTGCAGCGCTACATATATATACTGCAGTACTATGTATACTGTATATAGAGGTACCAGGTATGTAGTATCTACATTAATGTAGTTTGTACAGATGCGTATTAGGAATAAGTAGGTATTTGTGTAATAACGTAGGCTGCAGATCAACAGAAGCGAGATCGTATAAATATTGATCCAACGAATTATAGATATTTAGCTGTCCACTTTTATATAAAAAACAAGTTCACTGAGATCTGTCGTAAGCGATTCGAAAGTGATTTAAGACGTTAATTTAAAAATTTAAAGGAGACTTTATTTTCTAGTGGATTTTGTAGGCTTTGATTTATTAAGTATATTAAAAACGTATCTCTCATCATAAATTGTTTTTATTGATTTTTTTTCGGATTATATTACTTATACATTTTTAGAAAACAAGTGTACAGTTCAATTTTTCTTCTAAGATATTATTTTTAATATTTAATGTTTTATACTGAATGATTTTAAAAATTATTCACTTTCCAATATTTTTTTGACGGACATCTTGTTTTTGCAATTTTCAAAGTATTTAATAACAAACATTCTAGTGACGTCCCTTTTAATTGGTATACATATTATGAAATAGGTTGTGTATTCTTCTAATTGTATCAAGTATTGCTGTATTGCCTTGTTAAAATTGGCTGAATGAAATTAATAATGCGTTTTCGTCTGAACGCGACGGTTGGAGAAGACGTCTTGGTAAAATGAATAACGGATAAGCCAAAGGACAAAAAACGCAATCATATTTTTGTGAATACAAGACGAATAATAATAATATTATATAACCACCCTACGACAGCTATTATATTATATTCTCTGCATAATATAGCTCGTATAATATATAATAAAATAATAATAATAATGGTCGAACGATTTTCTTTTTGCCACGGATGCCGAACAGTACGTTACACGACACCCTCCGACTTCGGGTTACATAACAATATTTCATCATAGTCATCGTGTACCTATATAGTTACTATATGAGCGTTGCGCAGTGGTCTTTGACGTGGGTGGAGGTAAAAAGACCTGCAACAGCAGCAGCTTCAGGATAATACACCTCAGCAGGAACCCCTTGATCGTACATAATTTATTCATTGGCTCTTTTTCTCCCCCTGCGTACACGATACGAGGAATATTCTCCCTCGCGATCTTTTTGTATTTCTTCAGCCATGCATTGTATCGTAAGCGCGCAAAGTCGATTAGTAGACAATGCATGCCACACTACACACCACCTAAGATTTTCGTTTTATTCCTTATATTATTACACATTTATATTTATATACACACTGTATACGGTAGGTATCTACAAGACATTGTACATAAGAAAAGATAACTGTGCGTGAACCCCAGACCCAGACAAAAAATAATAACAATAATCGTTTTTCTGTTTTCTCATAAATAATATAATACAGCTCGGCTATACAATACATACATATTGTAACATAATAATATTGCACTACACGTCATAGGACAATAGTGCCGCGTACAATCACTAATAATAAGATAATAAGATATTTGAAATATTTGGATAGTGTTATTGTTGCTGTAGGTAGGACTATTGATATTTGCAACGATTAGCTTAACCAGAATATGTTTACATTATTGTTTTGGAATAGTTATATAACGCATATACCACTGCAGTACTCTTCGATGTATATAATAATATATTCTCTAGTGGTCTAGTGAGCGAGTAATGTTTGTACGAATGACTGCTTAGGTCGAGCCGATTATATAGGCACAAAATTATTTTAACAAATCTCATATAACAATAACATAGCTTTAACTATTAAGTGATAATATTTCGTTTGAAAAGAATTCGGAATAAATTGTATACTATGGTTTTCTGCCATAACTGGCGTTACGCAATAATAAAACTCGTGGCTGTATTTTAGTTTATGGTCTTGTTGTTTCAAATACTGTACTGTTGATCATCACGAACGTTTTTTAGGTAAAGGATTTTAGAATCCTAATTTAACATCCTAGCGTTCGTCTTGACTTTTTACGAGCACTTGGTTCGGCGGTGCATTGTTTATGACTATGCCTTAGTCACGGTGAAAAATGATGGAAGGGTTCATGTAGGTTTGGAGTGTTTGTTCAGGACGCGGTTGCTGTTTAAAAATTATAATAATAATAATAATAATAATAATAATAAATAGTGATTTAAAAGGTCTCCCGCGTGCACATGCATGAGTAATAGGGGAAAATTATGTGTTTAATGAATAAATAATATCTCAGAATATATTTTCAAAGGACTCGAACCAGAATTATTCGTAAACAGAATGATTGATGAACCGCAAATGACAATGACACGAGCAGGCTGATGTCTATATACCTATACTGTTTTCTACAAATACCGTTTTGTACAACGGACTTTTTTTTGCCTCTCCCGATAGAATCGATTTTTCTTCTTCTACGGTGGGAACGAGAGATGTATTTTTACATGCTCCGTTAATGTCTTTATAGGCTGTGTGTGAACTGTGAACTATTTACTACTTACGCGTTTGCATTGGATGGTAAAAAATATAAATACAGTTCTTATATCGCTTATGAATCATCTGTATGGCGTATAGTCCGAAGATCGGCTCCGTTGATCTCGGCTCTCGAATGAGCTACCTACATAGGAATGTAATATTGTGTGACGTACTCTCGTGTTTAATATTTATATGCTACATGTGAGTTATAAATTTTGAATTAAAAATTAAACGAGGTTATAGTAATAATATATCATGCACACAAAAAGGGGTCATCGTAAGTTTTTATCTATAACCAAGTAGCCGTCCGGCGTTGCTCAACGTTTATGATAGTATAAAAATTTAAACCTAGCTGTCTCTTTGAATTATTATACTAATAATTATTGTTTTTTGTGTGTTTCAGGTAAATACGTTATTACAATCGTTATATTATAAGGACGGCCAAGAAACATGTATGCGTGATTTATTCTACGGCTTGGTAAATTATTTTATTTTTTTCATTACCCACACCTCGTGCTATATAGTTTTCTAGCTATCTGTCCTGCACGGCGAGGCGCTATTTCGGTCATTAATTTTTTTCTGCGTACGTTCTGTGTTTCGTAGTTGTGTGCATTATTGTTATTATTATTATTTAGCTTCGTGATTCGGGGACAAAGCACGTCAAACTATAAAAACGTATACTACCATAATATGGACATCATTGAACCGAGTATATTATTTTCTAATATCGCTGTATAGTGTATATGAATTAAAAGTAGGTACCTATGTATGCCTATAATAGTACCTTTAATACTCAGTTAGTACTAAATAATATAATATGTCCTTATGAATTATTTATTTTGGCCAGTGAGATGACGTTTTGCAGCGGATTTTCGAATTTTCTTTTACGACTCAGTTGATCGGTCCACATTATTGTAAGTTCCGCGTAATATGTCGACTTCACAATACATTTTTATAGTTGACATGCAATAATATTAATTAATTAGATGTAATAGAGCTGCAGTGAGTAGGCTAACACGACAATACACACGAAAAAACATATTATTGATATTTTTTTTTCGATAAAAATCTGCCGTGAAATTGTGTGTATCTACTGTGTATACAACAACTCTTCTGATTCTTAACTGAAATCTCCAACACACAACGTCGAACTGTAGCTCTATTCTCAAGTATGATTAAAATTATTTATTTATACTTTATGTATGAATAAAAGAAAAAAACTATGTCATGACGTTGACACTTGAAAATAATAGTCCAGTAAATGACGACGTACAAATTGTTATCCATTCTATAATAATATAATACGTACGTCATAATAATATTATGTGCACTGACTACAACTGGGTAGTTATAATATAATATTATTATTTATTACAATAAATTTTAAAGTAGCGACCGCTCGTAATCCTAGCATATATCGTGCACCATATACCTGTATAGTGGCTTCATGGGAAAACTATTAAACCCGGAGCCCGGAGGTACCTATCTTTAAAATGACTTAATAGCTTTGCGCCCAGTACGTATAATATAAACCATAATATTATAATAGAGCCTACATTAAAATAATAAATTAATAAAACTATAAAATACGAGACCTGCTGCAGACGTCGTACTAAATACAGTCTGAGGTTGTCCAATTCTATAGAATATGAAGTGAATTTGTTGTTCTGCATACGTCATAATATTATACAAATGCAATAACAGTGAATAATAACAATATTATAATATCAAATTAACCTACACGTAATAGCATAAGGAAATTTTTTACCAGCAGTCGTAAAAACCGAGTGGACAATAATGTTATTATTGCGGTAATATATTATTATTATATTATTATGAGTTATGGGTATGTTTATGACGAAGTTGTTTCAACTCGACAGTCGACCGCGAAACGTCACAGGGTGGCGATTATAATAATTGTTGTCGGTAGGCACTCACTGAAATCCGGTCCGATAAGTTCGTAATGTAGTGCTCTTGTTTTTTGATTTCCGTTCTAGTCAAACATATTAACATCAACGACAATGTCCATTACTCATCATTAGTTACATTTTTTTTTTTTTTGTTAAATTATGTTAGTATGTCACACAATTTAGTTTTGTTTAAGAGCTTTAAAATGTGTATGGTGATGTCCGGGTCAGGTCTGATTGCTGTGTCTTGGGTGTTGGGTATGTTCAGGCTGCTGAGTTCAGTTTCACATGAATTGCACCTTTGCACCTTGTTTTTTCTTCTTTTACCATATGCAGATGAGTGTGGTCGATGTGGAGTCTATTGATAATAACCTTATCCCTTCTGTCCATAGGGAGGTTAGGCTAGCCGAAAAAAGTTTTGAGAATTTTTCTTAATTTAGTGTTCTGGGTGAGCCAGTGTGTCTGCCAACTGATTTATATGAGTTCTTTGATGATATGGTTTTTTAAATTTGCATATGTTGTATTAAGTTTTGAGGTATCTGTGAATTTGACTGCTTCTTTGACTTCTAGGTTTGCCTTTTCGAGATATGTTTATTCCTCTGCTTCTTGATTGGCTCATTTTATGTTGTATAATATTAGCTTTGCTATATCTGTTGTGTTAGATGTATTTTTAAACTTTTGGGTGTGCTCAGTGAGCCCGAGAGAATTATATTGTTTTTGTGATTACTCTCATGGTCGAGTATGTGTTACACTGACTTAAGGATTGCTATGGCTTCTGCTGTGTAAATAGAACAACTTTCAGGAAGTTTAGTAGGTACATTTGTTTATATAATATGATATTGTTTTGAATGTTTTCACTAGAAAATTATTTTAGGCCTATAAAATAAATACCGATGTCGCAGATCATTTCTTATGAACGCCACTTATATTTTAAATATTGTAATAAAACATTACATACATGTTTAATGCATATGTCACGTATTATTAATTACTATAATATATATTTTGTAGTGATCTTCCGAGTTCCAGTCGATCAGTGTCTCTTAATTGGATTTATATTTTATACTCGATACTTATTTTAGTTGTTTATACGATATATCAAGCATAATTGTTCGTTAAAAAATAGACCTAATGTGTATAATATACAAAATAATATATCAACCGATTGGTTAATGGTTTTACAGTATTTTCGTTGGTTGGTCCCCTGAGTGATTATTGTTTTTTTTTACACTAATATTTTGTATTCCTGAAGCCCGTGCACTTGTCGGTGGCGGCCATTGAGGCATTGACTTGATTACCATACAAATTATAAATATTTATAATATGTATAAAGATACTAATAATAAGTAATAATAACATTCTATTGCAGAGAGGATTCGGCCGTTAAATTTTTCGCGAGTTTTCCTACCTACACAACAAAACTAGAACGTAACCGCAATATCGTGCAACAGTCGCGAGTATTGCTTCTATGCATTATTCTATGATGTAATCGGCTTTACTCATGTATAATATAAATTATATTATTTACATTATTTTATAAAGTATACAATGTGCCCGTCGGTACATATTGTATGAAAAATCTAGCGCCTTGAGACTTTACGCAAAACGCTAATAAATTTACCGTTCGAGGCTGCCAGTGTGCCTCGAATAGTTATTTTTCTCCTCTATGGAATCATAATAATAATTAAGTAGTATAATATACTAATAAAAATACGTATACGTGTATGTATGTTTGAGTTTGTGATATTATAATTTATACGCATAAAAATGTATTCATACGATGTGAAGTCCTTCGGCCATTTAAATAATATCGTTACACCTAATACCATTGATTATACATAGTATAATATAATATTATACTATATAAAATCAATGCTAATACGCATACAAAGAGAAAAAGAGCATGCGTTATTTTTTCGTATAACAACATAAATATTACAATATACCTATCGATACTCTATAATAATAATAATAATAATATAACATAATGATGTATTGCAGGACGCTGTGGTCGGTAGTGTGGATTTATAATATGGAAACTTAAACCCGCGTGCATATTACGAAGTATATTATAAATTATAATATAATGTATATACATTATTGGGTATAGCATATACTTACACAACATAACGAGTCGAGATTTACATTAATTATCGTGGGCAATTTCTATAGCATTATTGGATTCAAAAAATAAAATAAATAAAAAATCTTTGGGAAATTACGAATATCCACCTAAAAAAACACTTACGAATGATTAACGACTTAACGACGACGATGCATGTACCAAAGCGCGTGTACGATCTTGCTTAATTGCCTTTTCATGTAAACCAATCTTGTACATCGTCGTTGTCGCCGCCGCCGCCGTTCAGCCGTCGATATACTCAGCTGCTGCAGTCATTTCGTAGGCTATTATTATTTATATTTTTCTGATATCGTTTTCGTTTATAAAACATTGTTCGTTTATTTTATAGCACTATCATCCACTCGACACTCAGTAATCCGTATAATTATCCAGAAAATATTGGTGCGCTCAATGCGGAAAAATAAAATATTGGGTACCTAAAACGTATTGAAAAATTCATTATATCGTTCCTCTATACTATAATATATAAATTATTATTATGCCATACAATTTTCAGATTTAGTTCTTTTTATTATTGTGTTTATATTTTAAAAGGTAGTTAAACCTAGATCATATAATTACCACGATTATTCTTCTACCAATTCCATTCGTTGTTTAATTATTTTGTTTATTTTATCGCGTTATTACAACATTTGTATCGGGCAGCTAGTCAGGCGTACCCGGGCAGGCAACTACTAATACATGGTTTCAGTTTTAATCATGCGGTTCGTCGTGATTCATCGTATACACGTTCCTCCGGTTCATAATCCGAAACATCACATCGTTTGCAGGCCCATGTTATATACCTACTTATTTTCTGTACCCAGGAGTAGCTGAATTAATTGTGTTTCGTATTAACAATTTTGAAATTAATCGAAACAATTTACAAAAATGTTTGAACTGAATTTAAAAAAAAAACGGCCATTATCTTACGCAGACGTTACATTATATCTAAATTAATATTCGAAAAAAACAACGCTAACGAAATTAATATCATAATTCTTGTATCAAATTCGTGTTTTAAATTACGAGTATAATAATATTTTTTCATTTAATAATCGAAAATGGGATCTTGAAATATAAATAGATACCAATAAATAATTATACTTATTCTCGAAGAACCAATTTGATTTGATTCCTGTGTATATACGGATAATTCAATTTAAATTGCCGATTCGAGTTGCTCGGGCTGGCATATTATGCTTAAATATTATTATGATTAAATTGTAACGAATAACGATATTGAAAAAAATAATGATTTCGATAATTCTGAGATCGTGCGCCGAATAATTGTAATGTGCACGAGTACATACAGCTTGCATTTAATAATTATAATAATAACGTATAGATAACGTATTTTATGATATGCTGTGCAGTGTACTACCGGTATTACACGCAAGTATTTCGTTAAATAATTACTAATTAGCGAATGTAATATAAAACATACAGATAGGTTTGTTATATGGATAAAAACAATAACGTTTTACGCTTGATAAATAATCCGCGCTTTGTATGCATCGATCACATACAAAATAAAAATAATAAATATTTTATCTCTAAGGCTCTAAGTCTATACCCCAGGAGGTGGGAGCAAAATAGAGAGAGATAGCAAGAGGGACTGTTTAAAAGAAAAAACAACAACCGCTTGAACAGATGCACCTTTTAAAAACAATGTTAAAACTATAGAATGTACAAGACATAATCCCCCGGCCATTGTCTATACTCTATATTATAATATAGTTGCAGTCCATAACGTGGCGACGTGTCTTGAGTCCATGAGAATTCTCCGGACATGCGCGTTCCGTTATTATTTTGTATATATTTCGTGTGCTAGTACACAGGTATATTAGGTATACATACTATATGTCTTATATTATGACTAATAATAATAGGCTTGAGAGACGTCGGTGGGTTTTTGTTTTTGGGGGGAAATCGACCGTTTCCGACGTGATCATTGCTCCCGGTTTATATTGTCTGAAAGCGTTATTCGCGTTTATTTACATAATTACATATATATATATATGTATGATTCGTTTGTAAGTTTGTTGTATATATAGGAAGCGATAAAATACAAAACAAAAATCGTTTTCATTACCACACCCGAGTCCGAATGGTACCGCAGTTCTGTGCGACGAGTTCTGTGGGTACTCCCTACCTCTAATATTAAACAGTGATATTTTTTTGTATTTATTTTTATGCATTAAATTTTTCATTTGGCTGTCAAGACTGATTTCAGCGGACGAAACGCGGGAAAGAGACATTTGTCCATTATTATATACTATTACTGTTATTTATATTATTATCCAGTTTGTTCCCAGTGTATTAAAATAATATATTCACTGAATATTTTATATTAAACTGTATTATATGCTAAAACCTACTCGGAGCCAATACCAATTTAGTTAAAATATGTCGTCTGATGCATGGAGATAATATTCCTTGTATTATACCTACAGCTATTTTATTATACAAATAATACTTTTTTTTATATTTAGTTTCCTTCAAATTACGTTTGGTTGACCATTTATATGTCTTGTGCAATTTAATTTAATTTAAAACTATATTATTCAGGTTTGTACACAACATATATAAATATTTGGGAAATTAGACGATATGGTACTACAATATCATTTACGAATCATATAATAATAGTATAATATGACTTAAAAATATATTTTATATGCATATACCTACAATAACTTATCGGGTACCTACAATATATCTGTATAAATAGGTATTACTCGAATTAATAATAGTTGTTTGGGGGGCCTAGAGTAGCTTGGTGGTTGGTCTCAGCCACTAACCTGAGGCCACGCATCGGCCTGCATCGCTAGTTCCCAGATGGGTAACCACCGGGGTTTTTAGTGATGAATCCTCGTCTCTCATTCACGTGTTACTCAACAACCGTTACCCCCTTCAAAATTCTAATGGTCATAGTTGCCGCAATATACAAAATCCATAAAAAATAATAATAATAATTGTTGGAATTTATATAAAAACATTCAACGTTGATCTGTTTAATATTATATATTTCGTATTTTATAATTTCGTTGGCGAAACTTTTGATTTTCGGAGACACTTGGCGATTATTACCTATACATTTATTTGTACAACATTTTATTGCCTATATTTATTTTTCCAAAGACATTGCGAAAAAGTCTTATCAGCACAAAAGAATCGACATTCCGATAGTCAAACAACTGGTATGATCTAATGTGTAGATTGTGGGTATAAATATACACTTATTAAAAAAATAATAACTCTGTGGTATAATTATATATACGAATATTAGATTGCATCTAAATATATATTTGACTCGGTTTAATTACGGTGAATATAAAAACGATATGTATATCTCTCCAGAAGTGACGGCGGAAGTATTATTATTAGTAGTATTATTTATTACGTATATAATGTAATATGAATAATACCTGCGTCAGCGACCACAGACATTCTGAGTGATTCACCTACCAACCATGGTCGCTGCCATTTTATATTTTATAGTGGAGCAAAGAATGTATTGGTTTTACAATGGTGTTTTTTATTTGTGTCTGTCTAGTCACTTAATATAAGAAAAAAAATATTTGACCTCGAAGTTTCAACTTAATCTATAGCAAATTGGATCGAGTTTTTAGGTACTTTGAGGGTGTCAAATGAATAGACATGTTCGAGTTAGTAAAAATCGGGAAACACAAACAATTTTTACCATGTGTGTATTTTTCTGTCTTATGGCACATTTAGGATGGTAAAAAGTTATTCAATGTACTAATTAAAAACCTATTTTTGGTTAAAAATCAAGTAAAACAAAAAAATAAATTATGAAAATCTAAAATATTTATGCTAAACCGATAATCTAAATAGATATTGGTTTTTTGCTGTAATTCAAAAACGAATAACCGCAAAGCTGCAATACCCATAAACTGAAGATTTTTGATAAATAATATTTGTCGTCTTTCAAATTTGACTTTTATAATACTGCATTAGTGTACAGGAGGCTTATAACATAATATCGAGTGTAAATAATCGAGGTTAGGTTCCGTTTTTCAGTTCTCTTAGAACTACCCTTATACTCCACCGCCATAAAGGGTTTTTACACACTATCCGCTATTTAGGGCGAAGTATAAACATCCGTATTCGAGATAAAACACCAGTTATATATTATAGAACCTATTGACTATTATATAAATTATATAAACCAGTTGAAAGTACAATATATAGGTATACTTGTCGGCATTTTTATTTGTAGTTTCTATGCACTTGTACTGCTGGTGTCTTAGGTTCTAATTGGACTTCGCTATGTGCCTGAACGATAACCTGAGATTTTATTTCCTGAAAGGAAAATCGGAAACTCGCCCAACAGTTATTATTTGGACCGGTATAATATGTTTAGTACCGTACGGCGTACACATAAGATAACAAACAAGTAGCGGCGATAATAGCTTGTGTGCTGGTTGTAGTAGTAGTAGTAGTAGTAGTAGTAGTAGTAGTAGTAGTAGTGTAGTAGCAGTAGTAGTAAAAAGTAGTAAGTATTATAGTAGGGTGAATAAAAAAATTGTAAAAAACCAAACCTGATTTTCGGTGCCCGTATTTAATACATTATTATCATCGTTATTATCGTATGTGTAAGCTCGCGGTAATTTAATGGTGGGGAGGTTGATGTAGTGAGTAACATGTGACCGTCACGTCTTTGTAGGTGGGGGTCTCATCTTGGTCGGGGGAGGGAGTTGGCGACCAACGGGAGCTACGCGTGACGCGCCCCTCCAAGTCGTCGCTCTCAACCCTTACAACGCTCGAAAGCAAATCACGGGGCGGGCGAAAGGGCCGGACCGCGAGTCCCACTTGGTGGGTGTCGGGCGGGGAGGAATCGGTGGTGGGGAGAAAAGTAACGAACGGCGACGACGGTGATGATAACGAAATCGTATCGATTAGGTATGCGCGCGCGCGCTTTTCACCGATATCCGCCGCCGTCACTCGTTGACGCATTATGACTGGGGGACAACCGAATGCGTGCGCTACTTTAATATAATTTTATAATAATAATAATAATAATAATAATAATAATAATAATATAATATAATGTTGGAAAACGCCGCAGCGTAAAAAAAATAAATACCAAATAATAACAATAATAACGACCAGAACCCAAGGGCGGTGGTCTTACTTCGTCGCGCGCACGCGGTCAGTAATAATATCGGCCGGCCGCCACCGAGAGCAGTAGTGGCAGCAGAAGCACCACCACCACCCTTCGACGACGGTGACGTTCCGAGCGTTACACAGACACGCACGCGCGCACGCACACACACGCATACGGACGACCCACCGACCGCAGATCGCCGTCGGCCGCCGACGTGTTCGTGTTCGATTTTTACTATTATTATTATTATTATTATTACTATTTTTTTCCATTCCGCCGCCGCCGTAGTTTACGCGGGACCGACTGACACCGCGCCGGGCGCACGCACACACTTGTTGCTGGGACACCCGCGAGTGCGACGACGCCGCGGCCGCACAGTAGTTGTTAGTCGTTGCATACAACGCCGACCAGTCGCACCGACACGCGTGCGTTTTTCCGCCGTCGACACACCGCCCCGCCGGGCACACGCCGTGTGATACTAGTGCGTTTTTGATTTATTAAATTTTTTTTAAATTTTTCTCGCTTCCGACGAAAATTACCGTTCGTTCGTGCTTTATACATCTCGATTCGACTTTATTACATTCATATTATACGTTTTTTTTCGTGTCAATACAATTTTTTATTTCGTTTAAAAACGCAGTTCGTGTACGTGAACTTTTAACAGTTATTGTGAGTTTCCTCAAAGAGGAATTATAAATAACCGACGCACGTGCACCCTTATACGCCATCCCTGTCTAAAGGTAAATTTTTATTTTTGCACTTTTTTTTGGACTTTTCGGTAGTTTCATTTCATTTCATTTTTCTTTTTACTTAATCTTTGGGAAATCTCTTAATAACGTGATAGTCTTTCTCACGCCAATAATATTCAATCGTAAAAAATAATTTGCCCAATTATTTTCAAAACCAAATAAATATTTAATAACTGCGTTCTTCGTGTATAACCTACACCATATAATTTTGAGTTTTATACAAAGTCTGTATTTTAATGTAGTCCAAATAGGTTATTATTATTCCTTATAAAATTATATTTTATTTTCTTATCTTTTGAACTTATCCTTGAGCCAAAGAAAATAACATATATATATTTTTAATTGTGTACTATTTTTTAATTATCACAACATTGTTGCGTTAATTATGATTTTATGTAAATTTACGTTATACTCGAGAGATTTCCCCACTATATAGTTTCCGCCACTAAGTATTAACGAGAGCCTTCTGTGTGAATCAAAAATCATTGGGAAAAATTAAATAGGTAATGATTATTATTCTTATCATCTCAAGGTACCCGCGCGATTATTGTTAATTTTCCCGTAAAAATCATCGTGTTTAAAATATAAAATAATATATTACGCATGCATATTAATTTTCCTTTAATCGAAAAAAATTGAATCGATAATTCATAAATCTTTTAGGGGGAATATTGATTATTATATGCGTGAAAATATGGAAAACTAATATAGGATCTTATACCTACGCGTCTAAAATCGAATGAGGTAATTTAAAATAGGTACCTTTTATAACAGGTCACCAACCTTTTCCAACAATTGAGTTGGTAAAAATGTTAAGTATCTGGTGATCGACCACTATTTATTTATTATTAGGTACCTATATGAATATTATTTATATTATTAGATGCTGCACAATAATAAATTTTATATTTTATTTTTCTTATATTCCCATCGGAAAATTATATTTTTTCTTCGATAATAAATACTTTACTTTGTATGTAAAGAAGAAAAGCGTGTTTAAGGTTACGTACGTAATCAACCGATGTTTTTATACATCATTTGTACGGTCGACTAATATTTCTCTAAAGATCAACTCCTGTTCTATAGAATATTTATATATAAAAATGTGCATACCTACATTTTATAATAAAACCGAATGATATTAATCGTCACCACATGTCAAACGAAATCAGTTTGACTGCTGACATATACCTATAATATTTCAATGAATATTGTAATACATGGATTATGTTTTTCTAAATATATTTATAAGTTCTTATCGGAATTTTGCATTCGTGTGTAGTGAAATATTATTAAAATACGGACGCAATAATCATTATTTTACAAATACATCATGGATCCAATAGTTCAACGGGCTCGATGATAAAAAATAAAAATAAAATAAACCGTGAAATAATTTATTCCGTGGGCTATAGGTCCAAGACTGCGATACAGGTGAGAGTTAGGATATATAGAGAGAATCGCGCGAGGGGTCTTTTCGCTGCTCGACGAATACGATTTAATTTTTGGCCGTTAAAACAAAAACTTCAGCCCGTCTACTCGTTATTATTATTATTTTATTCGCATAATACAACACGGCAGTGTCTCCGTTGTCCACGGCGAATTATCATATACATTAAATGCACAATGGAATTAGTTGGGTGTGCAGCGTGCGAATGGCCGGCCGGTGGTGGTAGTGAAGACGCGTACATCTCCTCCGTGTATATAAGTACACACACACACACACACACACGAATACACATTTAATATATATGTATGTAAATGTGTGTGTGTATGACACGGACACAAAAGGGCCAAAGGGGGAGCTCCGACCGACCTTTGTCCAGCCGCGATTTCTGCCGCAGGGACATCGTATATATACGTGTGTGTAGTTGCTAGCTGCAAGGACATAAGAACATATCATGGGAAAATACTCTCTAGGCGGACTCACACTCGCTCTATACCTATATAACGATGTACATTATATTTACGCGTACGGGGTCCGTTACCCCAATGTTATATACATAAACGTTGTGCTCGCATAGGGAAGAAACGGCGACTATATATAATATTATCTGCGTGTGCATGGATATTGTCCGCTGAGCGTGACCCTTCTGTATGTAAAATATTAATATGTAGGTTTCGAGAGTCGATCAAAAATTTTGTACCTAGCATATTCACGTGTGTTGGCTAATTATTATTTATTATGTTGCCGGTATTGCGCAAGATTGATGACGAATTTTTATACTGCCGTGGATTTATAATATATTCTCGACCTCAAATAAATCGGTAAAAATGTTTAGCTGAACAAACGCCAATGTATGTTGTGTCATTATTATTAATATTATGTGTAAATATGCTTAAGAATTAGCCAAACCGCAGTGTCTAATTATATTATTATATTAACTATCATTATGTTAATAAAACACGAGTAATCTCGTCGGTAACGCACGCGTTTCGGTCGATATTTTTTGTATTTATTTTAATTATAACTCACCACCATGCGAAACGGATATTTTTTAAAATCTTATATGTACTATTACACATAAACTATTTAAATCGTTACGAAATCCCAAATGTATGCACATGTGTTAACATATAAATTTCAAAAAGGTACATTATTTTATAATATATTCTAAAATATATTATTTACTTATTATTATTAGGCGAGTATTAGGTATACTATTTTTAATAAGTACTTAATGTTAAAAAAAATATATATATGTATAACTAATATTAAAAAAATCTATAGGTTGGTACATATCAATATTATACAGTGTGATCGCAATGCCACAGGCTACATTAACTGTCTCAACCAATTTATAATTACTGATAATATGTGGGTTCCGCTTGAGTTATATAATACATGAATATGTGGTGTTTCGAAACGTTCTCATAATATTATATTAATTTATTGTAGCATTTTATAATTACTATAGGTGCCATAAAACATTTAAGAAGTATATGTTTATAACTGGTGTTGTTGGTCCTATGTGTAAAATTGAGAGTTTTCGAAAATTAATATATTTATATCTGGATATGGTATGGGTATGAGGAAACGATAAGTGATTACTGATTAGTGATTACTATATTAATCTATTTAGCCTATGGTGTTTACAATGCGATTCGAGTAATAAAAAAAAATTAGGTTTTCCCGACTTAGTTGATAGATAGGTATATCACATGTTATAAATCATTTATCGCATTCGATTTTGTTTTTAATTAAAACATATCTATTTGTTATTTTAAAAGCATCACGATAATGACGTGAGGCTAGTAAAAAAATATAAAACGTTCATTGTCGTTCGTCTTACTCTTGGCTGTGCAGACGATCGTTAGAAACACGCATCTCATCGCGTACGATACATACGCCAATACGCCATCACAATATACATATATAATATTATACTTTCGACCATTAATCAACGGGAGGGAAGAAGAAAAAATAAATACTTAGTGCTCTTTATTAATGAATGCTTTCCGATTCGACGATCGACATGCGTCTATCAATCATCTTACAACGTATATAATAATAAAACTTACATAGAAAGAAACATATCTATAATATTAGGTACATGTAGTATATACTATGCTCACGTTTAGTCTAAAAGAAAATAAATCGACGACGGGAGAACGGACGGATATCATTATTATTATTACTATCCTTATTTTGTTTATAGTACTCTGCGTGCGTAATATTATTATATTATATCATATCATACATATATATATATCGATAACACGTTCTTAACTCCACCTT
Organism: Myzus persicae; assembly: GCF_001856785.1. Lineage (NCBI taxonomy): Eukaryota > Metazoa > Arthropoda > Insecta > Hemiptera > Aphididae > Myzus > Myzus persicae. The sequence goes on along the minus strand of NW_019102538.1, from coordinate 196,943 downwards.
GTTCCCTTGACTCCGTATGTTTTCCCTTAGATAAAAACGTAATATCTATATAATGTGTAGTCGACATAATAAGCTCACTGTTCAAATCATGCATGGCTATCGTTTATTATTATCTATTATTTTTTTGAAGTGTGCAATTCTCGTTTGAAGCACACATGACACTTATTATATGATAAATGTGTACGTCGATGTAGAAACGTTATTATAGTAGCCTTAAAGTTATAACGTATTATTTATTTTATAGTAAATTAATAATATGTTGTAATTAATATTGACGTTTGTTGTTCGTGTGGGCGCTCGTCCGCTTTCCGAGGTGGCGATAAACACGATCAGAAAATAAAGTGCACCTCGCACACTATATATATGTATACATTGTAATTTATCATTTAATAGGAAGTATACCTAAATGATAACATAAGTATTTCAATCGATTCGTCAGTATACTACTAGGTACTAGATTTGTTGTAACACCGGGTCGGTAATTATATTATTAGATTCACTTGAAATTCCCTCGTTTGTAGGTATTATTCTTGTCCGTGGCATAATTACTCTCGATTGCCCCTTTGTACGATTATTTATATAATACATCCATATAAAAATAATAATACATTTTTAATTAAAATAAATAATTGTAGTTGATAGTGTTGAAAATAAATTATAATATTCTAGGGGACCGTGGTTAGGCAACCCAATATGCGCGCGTGGCTGTGTGCGGTATACTCGTTAAACCGTGTATTTATTTCGGTTTGTGAAATAATTGTGTCTCTTCCAATCGTTTGAAACTCGCCTGTTACGTTCGAATCGTTGAGAGTGATTTTTGTTTGCCCTTATAATTATTACTTATCTAAAAACAATTCGGTATTTATTCTCGTTACGATAAAAGTACGATGTCGTAACGTTATTTTCGACGTGAATAAGATTATTCTCGTATCGGTGAGTTGCAGAAATATCATCGAGAATATACGTACGTAATATTATATTAGATTGTCATCGTGCACTTATAAATTAATTTATAATTAGTTATTTACTAATTTACCGTCATATATATTACGATTGTGTACACACACACAATGATTGTACAATCACTTGAATTGGTTATTGATTTCTATAATTTATAGCACACATACCTACGTATGCATCGATCTTTCGAAAAATCTCAGTGATACAAAAATCCTATACTACACTATCCTTGAAATCATTTTTCATTGAAAGTCGGTGTCCCCCATGAAATCTTTGATTTTAAAGCTGAAGGCATATTTTATTTTAATATTATTATCACTGCGCATGTTGCAGTAATAGAATCGCGTGGCGTTGATTTACGATTTGAACCCAATAGTATTATATTATATAGACATAGTCTACCTAACGCGCGTGACGAACGAATTTGTGTAGATATCGAACCATACATGCACGTGCCCGTATATTTTCTGAATGTTTGTCTGAAAAGCAATAAATAATGACGTAGGTAATTTATAATATATTTATATGGGGGCAAAATAATCGACTTTAATTGCAAGTTATTTACTTATTTACCTACAGGTCTAAAGAATTAAAATATTAAATTATCGATACAAACAATTAGTTGCTGTAACGCGTATTATGCAGCGTCAAAAAATAAAAAAAATAAAAATGGAAAATATTTTCGTTAACACTATTAAATTTTATTTGTTTTTTTTTTAACCACATTGTCCACATTAGACGTAGAACGTACGCTTATGCAGGTAATAATAAATAATAATATATTATAATGCCTTAAAAATAATCACCTTTATTAGAGATCGTTTCCATATTTAATTTTTATTTGTTTATTATATGCGCTTGTTCGTGAAAAAAAATCGTTGTCGTAAAATTACATTTTTATAACTTTCGTGAGCGCGTTGAAATTATACTTACATAAATGTTTAATAATATATTGTATTATACTATAAATTGGCATTATAATACATTGCGCGGTATATGTGTGTACCTACTTATAACGTATATGGGTAATAATATGTAGTTATAATACATAAAATGAAGAAATTTTTTACAAGTTTATTATTCAGAGGCACTATATTTTAAACGTATTTATACCTACCAGCTATAATAACGTTATATAGCCACACGTAAAAAATTCAACTGGACCGAATGTATTGTAAAGAAATAAAAAAAATTCCTATAGGTTCCTATGATATTCGTATATTAAAGTATTAAAGTGCACTTGTATTATACCTATATTATATTATTATATTGCCATACGACTGGATCTAATATTCTGATATTATGCACTATAATATCTAGGTATATACCTACCTTGGTAGGGACTTTATATAATATTATTTTATCGTTGTGGTTTCGTGTGCCCGCATTATTTTCTATCGTTTTTATTACGTTGTCATAATATAGGAGGCATATACTTCCATATTAAACGATCATAATATAGCTGTAAAACTATTCCTAAAATAATATTTCAGATTGTGTACATAAGGCATGACGATAAAACCAATGGGTAGCTTTGTCGTGATAAATTATAATAGAATCGATAATTTTTTTCTGCCTACAGTGATGTACGATGTAGAATTCGTTCACAGATCGTCGTCTTCCTCAGTCTATAATAATGATAATATCTATATACGATACCAATACCGAACACGTTTTGCACTATACTGATAATGGTACAAAACGATAGTGCCGTGTACATGGTACATGATGGGTACTCTTTATATACCATATAACTCATAAACGCTATGTATAGTATATTAATATACCTAGGTAGTAGTTATGATCTGCAGTTGTACACCTATATACAATCGCGAAACGCAGGTACAATATATTATTATTGAATATGTACCTACGTCGCGTAATTTATAATACGTACCTATATTATTTTATTATTATTATACAAATAATATATTAAATATAAGTACTCTTAATATAGATAAAAATCGGCGCCAGGACGGCGGCGGATGGCCGCTACCGCCGCGCCTTATAGATAATTTAATCGGCAACACGCGCGTGACGTATATAATATATACATATGTACGTGCGCGCGCATTCGTGATAATATATTATATTGTATCATATTATGTGTTTGTGTGTGTGTGCGTAGATTTGATTATGTATCATTATCTATTAGCCTAGCACAGCGCACTTGTCGTAAAAAAAAATTAAAAAATAAATAACGCGATAGCACGCCGACGCCGCGCCGCCCGGTTAATGGTCGCCGCCCGCTCAGGACGGACCCGACCAATCGGGAGACGTCTGGTCGAGAGCGCGCGCACACACGAATTTATTCAGCTCCATCGATCCGGCCGCCCGCAACATATTTTCGCGCGCAATGCACTCGTCGTCGCCAGTTCGTTTTTTTTTTCGTGTACGATGAAACGATTTCATTTCATGTACCTTCATCGTACGCAGCACATAATATGTACTATATATTATATTTTATTATATTTATTGGCATGTGACTATTTTTTTTTCTTTTATTATATATTATACCTACCTATAATAATATATAAGTACCTACGATCGTTTTTTTTTCATTTTATTATTATATTATTCTCATAAAACCCTTCCCGAGCACAATGCGAATAAAGTTCCGAGTTTAGAATTCTATGTGCGCGAGCCAAACTCCACCGACCCTCTCTCACCCTCCTTCTCAAACTATATCTCTCTCTCGCAGTCTTATATATTTTGCCGCATATATATATATGTACCAACCGCCGCGGGCCCCGCCGACACTGCACCAGCAGCATTAGCTATATTTATATGTAGGTACTTTAATTGGCCATCACTACCCGGGACGGGATACAGGAAGGAATGAGTAGAGTAAACGTATAGAGAGAAGAAAAAAAACGGCAGATATATCAGACCAATTTTGTTTTACGACCGACATCAATCGTCGGCCATTGTCGTCGTCCCGGCTACTGCAGAAAACAGAGAGAAAAAAAATTATATACATATATTCTGTTGGTATATATAGAGACGACGGGTTTATAAACTGCTCGCAAAATGTTTTATTGAAGGCGTATGAAAAGAATGAAAAAAGACCGAAGAATAATAATAAATGTAGTTGAGAAATCGTCGTCGACGCAACAGATATTTCGAAACGACTACCTGTAGGCTGCAGATAATATATGTATATTTCTACTTTATAGGTATGCACGAAAAAATAAATAAAAGGGGACGCATACTACGATATAATAATTGTTAAACGGACCGTGTTCCGTGTTTGCGTATACACCGTTTTCCGGTCGTAGGTATATATATAGGTACACCACATGTACATACAGTGCGATAATAATATAATTAATAACGATATACGCATATATAATATCACTCATAATAGGTATTATTGTGTGTAAATATGTTTAAGTATACCGAAAACGACGATCGTCCATCGTTTAAACCATGTGCGTTTCGTGTACATGGCCAAACACCCGTTAAATATTATTATTATTATTATTAACATTACTTTTATGAATGGAAACGGCTTACTGCACCATTTGACGTGGGTGTCGTGCTTGTGAACCTATATATAGTAGTCGTAGTACTGTTGTAGGTAGTAGTAGTAGTAGTAGTAGTAGTAGTATAAGCGAGCAGAAGCAGTCCTAACTATATAGTAATTGAACAATATAGTAGAAGTAGTAGTAAATATTAATACTAGTAGTATTATAGTAGTAGTAGTAGATACTTAGTAGTATCTTTCGCCTCTCTTGCCGCCAAACTAGTATGCAACAACCTGTATGCACACATACCTATAATATACACTCGGAACAAGTTCGAGGGTCCGGTATTTCAAGAAATTACCCTCGGCGTGTGGCGTATACTACCTACATAGGAACTACTACAACCACGTGCCACATGGGATGTAATAATAATATTATTATGTTTACCTACCTAATATACCGGTTTAAGACCCCGAGCGCAGTTAACGGACATTACATTATTGTCATCTTCATCATCTTAATCATCGTCATCATTATACACTGTAAACACGCGTACCTCTATATTATGCTCACTGCAGCTTCGTGTATACATGATATGTCGTACACACAATGAGCATACTGCAATAACTTGTCGAATAAAATTCATTTTGCATCTGTACAGTACTACAGCGAACGACAAAAGTTTTTCTTAGCAGATATTAAACCCGCGATGTCCCGATTGAACATGTCACGATTGGAAAAACATCGTCAGCAGCGTCTAGATTACGGCTACCGCAGTCGCAGTATATAATATATAATACCTATAACGATTCAATAATATAATAAAACCTAGGCATATGATTAAGAGTATAATAGCCGTCCTTGCAGCAGGCACCGCACGCGAGCTAAAGCGATCATCGTCGTTGTCTTCGTTGGTTTCGAGCACGGCATTTCGACCATCACGATCTTAATCGCACGCGCGTGGTTCTTGCGTGTCTGATACTTGCCTGTTGTACGCGTGTAGACATAAATCCCGAACGAGAATATATGTATATATAATTTATTAAACACGAACAATTAACCGCGACAGCCATCGATCGGTTCGATTGCAGTGAGCGCCGACTGAAACGATTCCTGTTGAAGCAGCATCGCGATCGATGTTTATATCGCGAATATGTAGTATAATACTTATATTGATGTGGTGGGTTGTGACGTGTACAAAAATTACTTCATCCGAATAATACGAAGATGCGGTTCATGACGGGGTGTAATCCATTCACTGAAAATAATATTGAAGTTCGAGATTACCTCGTACCGAGTTCGGTCGTGGACGAAACTGATACCTCCCTCGTACCTATATATGTATTTATTCGATCCGACGAAACTGATACCTATAATATTATGTACGACGCGATATTACTTCAATATAATATATTATTACCAACTACTCCTGTATCGCGGTCGTTCGCCGTGTCTTGGTCGGGGAAAGATCGGGCAGTCGATGTTTTTTTTTCCTAGTAAGGAACGATTTGGCCCGTACGTGATATGAATGCGCGAATAGAAGAATCATCGTCCAACGTACCTGCATGTAGCGTCGAGTACCTATATAGTAACAATATAATGTTATAAGAAGAAAAAAATAGCAATAATAATGTATAAAAGTATGAGAATTTTCCCCGCGATTCGCCTAGCCGATGACGTGCTTATAGCAATGCCGCCATGGCATGCCTCCGCCACCGACGACTGATCAAAATTCTTTGCGCGACACGTTATTATTATTATAATCGTCGACGTCGTCGTACACACCGATCGATAAATATGCCCACACACATATATGTATAGTATGTTACCCCAGCCCGAGTATTTCAATTTATTTATTTTCCAATGAGCTATGTATTATTATTTTTTAAGAATGCTGCCATCAAAAATAAGTTTAAACGAAAAATTCTATGTACGCGGCCTGCCTATTACTTCAACTCTTAATTAATATACATTGTATAATAATATATATATTATCGAGTCTCGCCCCAAGGATCTATTAAAACATCAAAAACAATTCCGTCGCCGCGTGCTGTAGTTGACGGTTTTGTCATTTTTCCAGTGAACATTGTTGTTTGCATATTATATTATATACGATCATGCATTCATGGTAATACATATATATTTACAAGTACCTGTCGCGTATAATAATATTATTACACTCGTATTATAAAATATAATATTATATACCAACTCGCGTTATTATTTACGTGCTGCTGACAGTCTTTCCCTGCACGTGACCACGTTCCGTCCGGGTGTTAAAACGTTCGCATAATGTATAATATTTTCCTCTCGTTCTGCATACCTAGGTATACCATGCGCACGCGAGAGCCTGCACAATGCACATCTTACCTCGTTTATGGTTTACCCATAATATACCTCTGTTCTTTGTACGTACGTCATCGATATTATATACTTATATTTCATGCATATAAGCAATCGTACGCACACACACACATTCGCTGCACACATGAGTTGTATGAGTCAGATACGCGATGATATTATTATTATATGAGATAGACCGACGGCCTTTCACCTGCCGCTCGACCTCTGCGGTGTTCCCACAGCATATTACACGCGTGTAGGTACCCATACATAGGTTTATATACATATGTAAAAACCGTATGCATTCAGATAGATTATGACGTGTGTGTGTCCGCTGCAGAATCTTCGTCCTCCGCCCACATATTGTTGTTGTTGCGCCGCTCGCGAGGTCCTCGGGGTTAAATCGCCGCGAAAAATCTTTTTAAAAAATATTACATTAAATTTACGACCGTAATCATTACTACGATGATATTGTTCCTGTACCGACTATACGTATGATACCGTATGAATACAATATATTATTATAATCTATAGTGTTCAACGATACTACCGCTGCCGCATAATTATTATCATCGCTGTGGGCCAATAGAAAGCTTCGAAACATCGGTATATATTATAATAATATCGTTATTATATCGCACCTCGCTAATTTTAATAATAATAATAACAATAATAATAATCGTATTATAAGGATTTTTACTCTAACCTCTATATAATAATAAGTCTTAACTCTTTATCACATCACGCCTCCGCCCATCGACCGTCGAGTTATATTATTCGATTGCCTACGCATGAATGAAAATTTCTATCTCACCAAGCAACATCTTACTCTTTGTGTTTTCGTTTTTATTCCACTAATGTTGGACTGCCTATCGTGAACGAGCGCAATACCCTCTCTCACGTTAAGTATCTTGTTTAAATTCTCGCAGAATAAAATTTATAATGTAATTGTAAGGTATACAGGTATATTACAGGGTTATAGTTTTAATGTTAAACCATTCCTTAGAGCTCGCGTAGATTACCTATAAAATATTTTTTTGGCGTAGAGATTAGGGGATGGGGAATACAGGAATACATTACGTGACTTCCCTCTCCCGTTCGTACTAACGATCCTGATGTTTCCGACGATAACTATTTTTCGATTTGATCAGTAAAAAATAATGTTTACAACAATTACTATAAAATATGTGATTTGTGGCTAGATAGTGTACGATTTGGAGCACGAGTCGCTGTTAAACATAGGTACGTGCACGCAAAGCTCGCGTATTTGTCGCGGTCCGAGTTGACGAGTTAAGTCGCTTGCACACGGCACACTCCTTATACATGGTTTAAGTACAATTATTTTATTATATATAAAACTCACTCCTCTGGGTACCCTTGAACGACGCAAATGGCGATATCTTTAGTATAATATATAATATCGTCTCGTCGAGGCATCCCGGACGCACGCGCGTGCGCTCGTCACCGGACTCGGAATTTCGTTTCTAATTTACCGTCTCAATGTTATCTAGTTTGTTGCCTATATACACACTATTGTAAGTTCGTAAGCATATACATATTTATGTTGAACACAGTTATGCGGCCGAATCGATTACATACACGTCCGACACGATGTAAAATGACATACCTATGTCCTATATATCGGTATCATTATCATCGTAGTTACTGCAATTTATGTGTGCAATACGTAATTATATTTTACCGGACTATGTGTCGATGTGTATATACAATTCAATATTACACATAGTAATATACGACTCCGATTCGTATGGAGGCAGCGGCGAAAATATAAAGAATAATAATTGATAATGATGTTGGAATCAGCGACAAATCCTCAACGACTCCTTCGTGGACTTTAAACCGTATACATAGTTATCTAAATGCATTACATACAACATCATAGTATTATTATAGATTATCATGTGCACGGAGATACGGGATAATATTAGTCTACGACTAGGAACCGCGTACTTACCCGCAATATCTAGGCGCGTATCTACGAGTGTATATAATAATGATGTATTACAATATTATGTGCAGCCCGCCGTGTGCGGGGCACAGGTTTTTGTGGTCAGCCAGTACTATAATATAATATATGCGTATTATATACATTATATTATTTATATGCATATAGCCACGGTATAGGTATATAATATTATGTTAGCTGGTTATGTATAGGTACTCCCGAAGTCCCGAAGCAATTTACCGGAGCAATAATCCATCTCGCGGATACACCCATTTCGGCTTACCTATTCGTATATATAATATATATTGTACACATTACACACACACACACACACACACACACATTTACACACAATAAATATTATATTTTGGTACGTGCAGTCGTAAAACCGACGTGTACATATTGTAATATACTTTCGGCTGTTGTTCATTTTCCTCGTCAACATCCAAGGTATATTATACCTGTATAATATAAACTCGCGCTTTAATATTGTGTGCGTTATTTTTCTTCCGATATCGAATACCCGATGATTTTCTTACATTTATACCTACCCTCCTGCCTGCCTGCCATGTATAATAATATTATAGTTTATGTACCGGCGAGAGATCGAATAAGTTTTCTATCGATTTGGCAATCGAATCGTTGCGGTAAAATCTTCTCACGAGGTGATGATGCCACACGGAATGCGTGTTATGTATAGTATTCTCATATATTATGTAAAATGTACCTATACGGGTGCCGCCACGTGCATTCCGATTTGATTTTTAACACTAACATAATACTAGTGACGATGATAACATTTCATTATGATTTCCAATGACTCAGAATACATAATATGCCGACTATTCCTTTCAGTCTCATATTTTGATCATTTATTTAGTTCAGTGGGTGATGTACAATTTTTATTTTATTTATATTATATAACACGTATTTAGACAATCGTTGTAAATACATATATCGTATTCCAGTGTTTCACTCCGACGTGCCGTCCTTGTCGTTTTCCGTCGCTAAATTCGTGCTGCGCGCCTGAGACAATTCGGTCGCGGTCTCTCTTGGCGTACAACATAATATAATATAATATAGGTACATGTCTCTGCTGCACTCCGGACATAAATAATATTAATTACGGGTGAGCGTGCATTGTGGCGTATAAAACGCGTTCGATATCAATACAAATGTGCTCACATTATATAATATACGTATATAACAACAATTGACCGTTGAGGGCTAACCGCTTCTCCGGACTCGGGTGTCGTGCTGCGCTATCGGCAGAGATATCTATCGTCATGTGTATATATTATTTTATTAAATGTTATGTTGCAGGTATCATAATATATCCATAATAATAATATTGTACGTATTGGCATCGGCTTGGGCGCGGGCGGGCGGACGTCCTTTTTGTTTTTGACACTGCATTCGCGGTGGCGGCAACCTTACACAAAACAGGAATATCCGGTCCAAATACCCTATATCGCATACGATATTATTTTAATAAGCACATATTGTGTGTGTGTGTATGTGTGTAATCGGTCGATTTGATCGATCGATGGATTAGTAGCTATGGGGGATAACGCACACACGTGCACGTTTAAAAGAATTATGCAATTGTACGATATATTTTATTATTATTGTGCACGGACAGAAAAACGTTATTGCTCTCTAGGTCGATGGCACGCTACTTTGCCCAGCCCGCGTTAATTTATAAATCAACATTTCTCGTTGACGCGTTTTCACAGCATCTGAGTACCTACTCGTGTATAGGTACATAATATAACCTTCCCCGGTACCTATATATTATAACTGGGTTAAGTTGAACGGGTCTACTCGCAATGTTTTATGGCATTTTTCGCGTTTGCGAGGAAAACATATAACATAATAAAAACACACACGACGCACATGATATTATTGCTTTGTATTCCGCGGGTCGCCAGTCTTTTAGTACCTTTACCTATATATCAAACATTTGTGTCCCTTTTTTCGTCCCGTAGTCCCCCAGATAAAGTGTAGGTACGGTATATAATATGTCTGCGATCATATTATACATTATATACATATACAAGGTTTAAGCCGAACAACAATGGCTTCACGACGAATCATATATTTATGGTCGAGGTACCTACCTATGTATATATATATGTACATATATGGGATTTACATTTTTATCGACTTCCATCTCGTTTGGGGGTAGATATCGTATTATATTGTTATTATATACTATATTCACGTATGTGTGTGACGGGGCGACTACGGTCCCGAGGCGCAATCATCGTGATTACAGTCATTTGCATATATGTGTAATGTGTATGGTCTGTTCAACGGCGTGCATGTATAGTATTATAACTCTTCGGATAACTCCGTGTACCAAATTAACGGTGTTATTTCCCTTCTGTCCGTGTATAATATTAATATATACTACGGACACGCCGTCTTGTCGCTATATATACAATATGTATGTAGTTATTACTTAGGTAGGTAATTTTTTTTTTATTATCTCCCACAAATCATTTGCTCGGCGACGGCGACTGTGGGTACTTATATCCATGTGTATTTATGTGTGCATGTGTATATGTTTATGTGTGTGTGTGTGTGTGTGTGTGTGTGCATTACACCTATACTATATTAAGAACACCTATGTATAATAGTATACATACAGTACACATTCGAGTAGGTATACTACACGAATGGCGACGACGAAGAAATTCCCATGAGATTGGTTGCTGACAAACGACGAAAAACCAGTAATCAAAAAATATATCGTCCGTAAAAACTGACATTGTTGGTTACCTATGTAATAATAACATTATATATTTAATTTTCGTGCGTACCATATACATACACAAGGTATATGTAGGTATATATGGTGTAATGGTGTAAGGTATATATGGTGCCGTCTGGGATCAAAAAAATCCAAAAAAATCGTTACTTGGTTCACGCCCGCGGATAGTTCGAAAATTACATTGTTTGTTTTCTTAAGTATAATTATGGTAGTTGTCCTTTTTCTGTCCTACGGATAATGTACCTTCGCATTTCGTGCTTCTTGTGTATTATTTCCTTTTTTTTACTTGAAAAACCCTTAGATTCCACTTCCGAAAATATCTGTTGGGGGAACTCGTAAATGGTGACCTATTTATTATCGAATATATACCGCATCTGTATAGACAGAACTCTACTACGGGAAGGGCGTACGGGTATAGGTACCCACGTAGTAAACAAACCGTGAACATATTTGTCGAAATCATGAGAATTTCAAGCATCGTGGTGGTGAAAATAACAATAATAAAAAAAACCGTTACTCTGTGCACACACAATATGACCTTTTTCGTTTATTATTATTTTTTTAATCGCAATATTTAAATCGTACGACACGACTTCTAATCCGCGCGTACGGATCATATATTATATCTCCTTCAGACACACAAGCATTATAATACCAGCTCTTGAAAAAAAAAACAAATATCGAAACTGTGATAAACGCGCGACATGCGCTCGCACTCGGCGCGCTCCTCATTTGTCAATGTCGACCTTTAAATCCTTTTCGCATCAAATAGCCCCGGGCCCGGCGTACCTATAGGTATTATTATACATATATATCGCGTGCAGTGTTTGTATAGGCTCGGTTACCCATTGTCGTCGGTGAGGAGAACGTCGTCGCATGAATAGATCGCGAAAAAAAATCACTCGTTGCGCAAGACCGCCGCTGTTTCGTAAATGATTTTCAAAAGGGTTGTGTAAACACGGACCGGGAGGAAGCCACGCATCGCGGGGTGCAGTATATACCATATATATCTGCGTATAATATGTACCCGTCGGCGCAAAACGCAGTTCTCATGCCCTCCGATCACTGTCTCATCCCTCCCTCCGAGCACATTGTGTGGTGCGCGCGCTATATTTATTCGGAAATCTTATAAAACAATTAATCACCCGGGGGGGTCGTGCGTCTTCCGACCCGACATCCGATTCGTAGGCAGTCCCTCGATTTTTTTTCAATTTTTTTTTTGAGATCGCTTCATCGTCGATGCGATGACTTTTTTGCCACTTCATACACGCAATCCGCTGCACACAACGTACATCTCCGACTCACCCTTATCATCACCACGTCGAAACTAAGAACGCGGAACAATTCGCCTGATTCGCAAACATAATATTATAAGCTATGATCTAAGTATAGTATTCGAGTAGAATATGTGGCTAAAAAACACCGTGTAACGAAGGCCAATAGAATACGATTTGGGTCTATTACGAGAGCGTAATAATAATAACACGATTATGATTACTATGTAGGTACCGGTGTGTTCTAACATCACTACCGACAATCAACCGAAATATACAATAATAATAACAATATGATATTACACGTGGTCGCGGCGTTTACACGGCAGCGTGGAGCGGAAAACGAGAAAACGACGACGACGACGACACTTGTTAATGAAATCGTATTTGGGGAACCGTTGTCGTGGTCGGCCGAGTCGGTGTAGCGCGTGTGCAGTGGCACAACAGGTTCAGTTTTTTTTTTAACGAGACCAAAGGTCATGGCGGTAAACGTAATATACTATTTATACAAACAATATAACACGCACACAACAACAACAACAACAACTATAATAACTACACCAATATAATAACAATAATAACTGGTTATCATCGTACACCCGTATATTTATTCTGTGCGGTGCGGCTCGCGTCGATAGGTTAGTGTTGTGATGCTAGGCGGCGGGCGGGCGGGCGCAGAACGAGTTTTTCGCAGCCCCGGTCTCCCGGGCGCACTTGGGTCCAGTTCTTCGGACGAGTGACGACTGATTCACGTGACGGGGTGACCCCCCAAAAAACAACAACCCGGCACCGCCGTTATAGACAATAGACGACGAGTGCCGAACGGGTGACCCTTGTTTTCGGAACAGTTTTTCGTAAATCACCTCGTCGAGTGGAAGAGATTTCGTCGTGTTCGTCTGTTTCGCAGTGTAATACGTATGTACTACTGTAGGAAGCCACCGCCGCCGCCGAGAACCGGTCGATCGAACCGAACCGGTCCGGTCTGGCGCGCGCACAAACGTGAGCCCCTCGGCGCCGGATATCGCTCCGTCTACCGCATAATAATAGTAATAATAATAATGCAACAACAATGCGCTGTCATTCATCCGCGGTCCGCGCGATTCATTCACGAAACGCGTGCGCCGCTCGTGATCTCGTCCGTTGTCTCGTTTACTGTATAGGTAGCGGGCATCATGTTGTTGTACCTGCGTAGTGATCTCCAGCAGATCTCTTCTTTCAGTATTTAACATCATCGTCGTCGTCATTATCATACGACGTCTCGCGTTAATTATTTACTATTGTCGGATGCGATCGGTTGGCGGATTTCACTGGAAAAAGAGTGAACTTTCGTCGGCCGATTTGTGTTGCGACGCCGTAGTGTGTATCGCTCGGACACGTATTCGATACAACACATACCTAAACGTACCAATACGCACGTATATAGCGATAATGCGGTGAAAGTCGGCTGCAATAGTCGTTTGAAATCTATAACATATTTTCACCATTTAGACGCCTGCCTCCCCTCCCCCCTCCCCACGAGATCGTTATAGGTATATGTGTGTATTATGTTCGCAAGTATGTTACAATAATAATAAAATAAGCGATCGTTTTCCGTTTGAATAGAGATTTCTCGACAAAAACGCGGCGAAGACTGTAAACAACACTATTATATAGGACTCACGTAGTTTTTGATTCGCAAAGGCTCTGTGTGGCGAGGGCGCGCTGGGTGGGCATTGACTAATGGAAAATATATAGGAATGAAACTGGCCATAATTTAAATTCTGTGCGTGTCCCTTAAAACTTAAGTCTCCCCCACATACCTACCTGTGCGATAGTGATACCTGAACGGAGGACGTTTTTTTTTTCGCGGGCTGTTTTTGTAGGAGACGGCGGGGTAGCTGCAGCGAGGACGACGAGGTCACCGGCGCCGTTGTCGACGGCGACGGACAGCATCACCACCGCCGGCGACACGATCATCACCGCGACGACGGCATGGCCGATTCGGACACGAACGGTGGTGGTGGCGCCGGGGGCGGAGGAGGCGGTGGCGGGGGTGGCGGCGTGGCCGAACAACCCGCCGAGCCGAGCGGCTGGAGACAGTCGTACTACGAGCATCCGCTGACCGCCGCCACGTCAGCCATGCTCAACATTTCGGGCGGTCCCACCGGAGACGAACAGGGCCAACAGTCGGGCCAGGGACAGGGCCAGGGCGGAGCTCCACTCAGTTTCGTCTACGAGTATTACAAGCTGCCTCACCTTTCCGACTCCGTCAAGGACAAGCATCTTGCCGACATATGGCCGTAAGTGTCATAGCGCGCGCGCGCGTCTAATCTGCGTGACCGCTGCCGCTGCTACCTCCGCCGCCGCCGCCGCTTGTCTTTTTATTCATATATATTTTTTATCGCATATAACTCGTACTCCTCTAATACAATATACTACGCACATGTTTGTCTTGGCCGTTTGTCGTGTTTCAAAAATAACACAATAACCAAAAAAAAAAATAATAATAAACGAATACGACGATGCATCGTTGATATCGTTATAAGACATATATTATAATATAACATAATAATAATCATAAACCTAACACCGTTATTTTGATGTATATATATATATATATTATGTGTGTATAACATTTTTGCGTATACTTAAGGTCTGCTTTTTTAACAATACGCTTATATTACTATATATGATGAGAGAACTGTCTCAGCCGTTCGGCCGCCGTATTGTCGTCGCATGTGTCGCACGGCAAAAACAAGTTTTCGAGTTGTCGTCGATTGGGAAGTCATTGTATGGCCATGTAATCTCGCAACAGTGCACTGCAATAATAAAAGAAAACGACATTTTCGAGGGCATCTTGTACAGGCGCCTCGTTTTATTTTGTTACGCCCGACACTAATTATATTGACCATAACGACATCTCGCCGATTTATGGTCAGCGATTGTTTGAAATGTTGCTATTCAAATCGTGCCGACGTCGTTAATGACAAATATTTAGGATTATAAATTATTTGCGTAATGCCCACAAATCTATTATACGTAATATTGTTTTCTTTTAAATGTTAAATAATATTGTTTACGATGAAAATAATATTTTATTATGCCTACGGTCGCCTGCAAAAACGTATAATTTTAAATCCACGTGAACTTGGTTTTGCAGTTGTCTGGTACAATAACAACAAAATATCTATTGGTATATAATCTGTCCTCTCAGACGCGTAATCGGTGTTTTTATAATTTCGTCATTTTTCGTTATACGTACCCTTGTGTATTATTGTTATCCACCGTCACCCAGGCTCTTTTAAAGATTATATGTTTTAGATGAAAATGTATGAAGTTTGCGTACCTACCTACTCGTTTGAGACGATTTGCGCATTTAAAATAGTTTAATCTCAAGTTACATTAAAATAATATCATGCTCGCCTATAATTTTTATAATAACAATATTAACGTACCATGTGGCTGACTTGGGTAATGACAATAACGACCATCGTTTATCTATGTAACAAAACGACAAAATCGATAAAATTATTATCTTAATAATCGTCCATAAAGCTCGACTTAGTAATAATATAACACGCATAGAACGTAGAACGTACCGATATCATATTATTATGTGGATCACTTTTATCTGCGGTAATATGTAATATTTGGGCTCTGATATGATATAATCTGTTATTGTAAATCGTTCACCATAACACACTATAAGTTACAATATGTAGGTAGGCACAGCTATATAATTTTTGGTACATTAAGAAATCCACAAATAAAAATACACCGGGTTGCGGTACACACTCTGCGGACAACATATTATGACACTGTTGCGATAGTTTTATTCACAGCGAGTACTATAAACTAAAATATTTAATAATATAAATATACGTAATGCGCAAATAATACCGTATCTTGCGTGATAAAAATTCAAACGCATTTTCTGAGCGAAATGTGAAATCTTTAATTTCTGAATAAATGATGAAAACGTCCGTCAACGATTACAATGGCTCCACGACCTATTATATAAAACTTATTAGTTATTACTATATACTCTTCTATAGACCATAACAGCCTTTGAAGCTGCAGCAATGGGGTTCTTCCACATTGCGTAGTCTATATTTTATTATAAAAGGTAGAAACGCCTTTTACATGCCTAACATAATAAAGTATTGTTCTTTGCTCTACCTTATATAATACTACAGAATATGTCGTAACTTATGGCGTAGTTGGAAAAAAATAATACTTTTTGGTCATTATTCTAGTAATGATATTTTATACACAATAATATGAAAATATTCAACTGAACAATTAATCCACGAGGTAGATTGTAACTTGTATGTATAGGTACGCGTGTTTCTAATATTTCTAAATTACATTTTTCAACTATTATAACCATAATTGTATTGCTTAGAACTACAGGTGCCACAAACAGTGGTATAGCGTAAATTTTAAACACACCCATAAGCATTTTTTTAATATTTGTTTGAAAACCCACATTTCATTGAATTGTAAATACGTACAAATTGATGAATAACAATAGGTACAATTTTATCAAATCAATAAATGGCCTATAACATATGATATGCTTATGTACTTAATATAATATAGTTTTATGAATTATGCATGCAACGTTAGTACGAATAATCGTACCGTAATTTAATCACATTGCCGGCAACATATTGTGTACTTGCATATTATACTTGCACAATCGTGCCTAATATCAATTACTGTTTTTTATCAATAAAAAAAATATGCATGCAGCATTATCTACTAATCGGGCGAATGCACGTTTCGAGAATCGATTTAACGACTAATTTCTCTATACCTCTGGAAGCTCTTGTTGTAATGTGTATGTATGTACATAAACATTATATTATACTAGGTATATATTGCCATATAGGTATAAAGATGCGTTACATATTATATTTGCACATTTCACTCGAAAATATTTTATACGCAGACGGTGAAATGTATTTTTAACGAGTGCACGCAGACGTTTATTGTAAAACTTGATATTCAGTCGTGCCCGGAGAGCACTTATTTTTATTATATATATTGTAATAATGATAATAATATTATACGCTATTGTTTTAAAAATATAACACTGCGACACCGACACTATACCTACACGGCTATCACGGCTGTACACGATATATCTGGTTTGCGGCTGGTCGCAAAAATATTATGTTCGGTTTTTTTCCTTCTTTCTTATAATTGGTTAGAAACAATAGAGATACGTCTTTTGCCTCTTTAAATCAGAAACCACCGCTACTTTTATATAATATATTATGTTTTTTTTTGTCGTTACACAGAAATGTGATGCGCATATTTCAGTCGCGTGAGAGGGTTACCCGTACGGCTTCGTCATTAACTCTAAAGTCGGCGCGATGGCGGTTTGTCGCGTATTTTACAATATATTATGTATATAGACTATAGACGATATTATATTATTTTATAAAATAAACTACCTATATATACTATATAAAATATCTTCGCGATGGGCTACCCGCTCGCGGGACCTTTGATACTAATAATATCGAATTACGAGATGAGATCGGGCGCGCGCGTACACATAAAAATTAGGCCCTCCGGGTTCCTTTGTGCGCAGGTATTTATAATATTATTATTGCGGGACGTGATCTATAATTTATAGCCTCGGCAAGGCACACACACACACACACACACACACACACACACACACACCTAAATACCTTACCTAGTATACGGTGTATAATATAATAATATATAAAGCGTAGTTATGCGCTCGCAATTATAACCCATTGTCGTAACGTATTCGGCCGTCGTAATATTTCATAGCACGCGGGCGCGAGCAACCCTTTTTTTGTGTACGTTCCTATATAATATTTTACGTGTTCCTGCCGCACATTATAATAATATAATGTACGCTCGTTCGTATACTAAAATAAAACGTACGGGAGGTCTCATATAAGCGCGTGCAGTTGTGTATATGATAATATCTGCCGCGGCTGCAGCGTCTCCGAAATCTGATATTCGGCATCGTCTAATTGTCGACATTTAACGGACGAATAAATCCGAAGATTATCTCGCTCGCGGACCACTCCCCTCGAGAGCGCATCCCGTGCATACAGCGTGGTTGCAATACTCTCATAATATACATACATTTATACACGTCGTATTATACACATACTATTATAATACACTTCTGATCGTAAATAGCAGCTTTTTCCAACCTTTTTTCCTCTCGACACACTAATCCCAACCTATATTCAGCCGTGGCGCACTGACATATATGTATACATATTTTTCGTATAGTAAAGTTGTTGTATATCAGCATATTATTACTTGTGAACAATTTAAAATGGTGCGTTTATTTAAGTTAGGAAAAAAATATTATTATAATTGTTTAATCTATCGAAATAGAAAAACAATATACATTACAATTTCATTCCTAGTGAAAAATTTGGGACTGGTTTTCATCCATTGTGAGCTTCCTTCGTTGTCGAATAGTTGACAAGCACACCCTCATGTCGTCTTCCAAGTCCTTCAATTGTGATAGATTTTTATTAGTTTTGATGGCATTCATTGAAGAGAATACTGCTTCACAAAATATAATATAGGATATAGAAAAAGGCAGTTTAGCAATCATAACTTTTCTTGAAATCTTCGGATACCTACTCATTTAATAGATTAATTCAAGTCAATTCAAATCAAGAAATCCTCAACTATAGAGAATCATTAAAAGTATTTTTAGGTTAAAATACCTATTGCCGACGTTATACACAAACGTTGATTAATAATCATGACATTTTGCGGCACACCTATGGAGGCCTCACGGTACACCGGTTAGAAAACTCTGATGTATAGGGTTGAGGCGCACGTAGTCGACCAATCGGCGGAGACTGCAGCAGCAGCATTCCCGGACGTGACTCGAGTTATATATATTATAAGACTTTGAGACGTGAGAAAAAAAACATAGCCTATGCGTATACGAGATGTACGTCAAACTCATTTAACGTAATGGCTACTTAGTGTATAATATTATTTTGGTATGTTTTCGAAACGTAATTTTTTTTAATTTCCATATAATATATACGAGAGCCCACCGCCGGAGACCCGTAGTAGTCGTTAAACGGTGCGAGGTGTCATCCTCAGTTTCCAGTCCATTTAATTCGGCATTGGCTCGCGTTCGTCCGGATGGGCGTGGTGCCCACCCGATTTCTGTGTACGTTCGCGTACGTGGGGCTGGGAGGGGCGCCCGACGCCTGCTGCAGCATAATCGACCGATATGTCGTGTATGTGACGATAACACGAATAAGAATATACATATATATATATATTAACATTATATTATTACACTATTATATATGCACGGCGTGATGGACAGTCGTAGCGCCGTATTTAAATGCACGATAATACGATGTATTATGTACGAGTTCAGAGCTGTGCTGTAAATCGTTATTGGGATAAAGATCTAAAATCAATCGGCGCGAATACACCGAATGGACGTTTATAGTACGCTGCCCATATTATGGTTTTAATGTTATAACGGTTTAGTTTTTTTTTTTTTTTCATACAATATAATATAGCTCGCCGATATCTCCGCCAGTTTCGGCCGCAGTCTTTTCAACGGATCCGATCAGTAAAACC
Organism: Myzus persicae; assembly: GCF_001856785.1. Classification (NCBI taxonomy): domain Eukaryota; kingdom Metazoa; phylum Arthropoda; class Insecta; order Hemiptera; family Aphididae; genus Myzus; species Myzus persicae. Next base: position 176,555 of record NW_019102538.1, on the reverse strand, counting down.
TACGCGCGTATATTATTATATTATTACAGATATAGATAATCGCGGTGGCCGGTCGTGCGTTAAAGTTTCCTCTGTATAGACCGCAGCCGCCTATCGTCTCCGCAGTCGTTTTCCCATTTCGCCGATCCGATAGCCGCAATAATATTATATAGGCAGGTAATCCGTGTCGCGGCTGTTCGTATCGCACAACGATCGCAATCTCTGTGGCGTATTATATTATATTTATACGATAATATAAAACATCGTCCTCTTTATATATGTATGCATGTATATCGTATCATGTGCCCTCCGGAGGCTCGTCCGACAGCATTAAATTTCGCACAATATAAACACATATTACTATAAATATATATCGTTGTACGCAGCAATGACGCAATGTGTAAATATAAATCAATACGTATTGACACGCGCAGTCCTAAATTATGATTGAAGATCTCAATGTTTACATTGCGATAGATTTTTACGGCCGTCCGTAAAATAACGTAAACGCCGTGTATTCGCTCGCCGATTGTTTTTTTATTGGCCAATATCGTCATCGACAATAAGCGTTATCGGCTCACGATCGCGTGCTCACATATTATGACGTGCCGCTGCGGCAGATGACGTCCGCCATTATATTATGATTGTATGTCCAGCGACAATAAATATTATATTTTATTGCTTATTTCATCGGCCACGTCTGATATTATAAGCTGAAGAATAGTTTATTATACGCTATATAATATTATTATTATTATTATTATTATAGCTGGTGTGTATATGAGAAAAAAATCGGAAAGAAAAACCCGATTATTTGCATCCAGCGCCGCGTCGCTGGAACAAGCGTTATTATAATATAAATCGGCATAATTATCGAGAGTGGCTTAGAAAGTTATCTATACGGAAAAAAAAACTGTTATCGGTTAGGTTTTTTATAAAATATGCTCTGAGCGGCGGCGGTGGCGGCGCAGGAGTGCGTTATAGCAGCAGGACTGATTAAATCGGTCTCCCTCGCCGCGGCGGCTGTGTGTACCTATATTATATAGGTATAAAGTGTTATATTCAAATATAATATATTACACACACATGCACACGCGATCGCGGATGACCGAAACAACTTTCTAATTAGACTTGTGCAATGACATTTGGGAAGAACTAGCGCGCGCGCCTGCGTCTTGATGGTGAAAACCAGACGTATAAAATGGGTACATTAATTTTGGCGTTTTTGACAAGTTTAAGCCGGTGCTGCGGCGAGGCGAGTTTTCTGATTTTTTTTTCTTTCGTTTCGTCCTTTTTTTTTCACTTACCTATATATTTCGTTTTATATGTGTTTGTGTGTGTGTGTGTTCTTCAGCTTATGGCCAAAACCCGTTTTTTCTAATATATTATATTTTCGTCGTCGGTCGCGCGCGCTCGATCGCTCACCACCGCCGCCGCCGCAAAGATAGACGATCCGACACGCAAGTCCCGCGTGTAACATTACGACGTATACCGCGGTATCAAATGTCCAGATCCGGTTCTGCGCATGTGTCCGTGTTTATAATGAATATTATATGTATATTATATGTGTGTGTAGATATGTGTCGCAGTGCGTATTTATGTGTACGCGTGCAGTTAGCCGCTGTACCTTTTAGAGGAGAGGTCTTTCACACCGTTTGAACTCGATTTTTTTATTTCTAACACGCGTACGTACAAGCTTTAATTTCGCGCTCATTACACTATCAATGGAATAAATCGTTACACGGGGACAATCATATATATTATTTTATAAACATTATACTCGCGTTGTATGTTATAACATAATATCGTATCGCCGCAGTGTGCAGCGTATACATATATCTATTTTATAATATGTGTATAATATTATATATGTACCCACCTATATACAACACTCTAATGACCCGATGTCGGGTCGTGTGACGAACGTTTTTTAAACAAACGTGGTGGTGTTTGGTTGTAAATTGACACGTACCGAAAAAACAGCAGTGGCGTTGAGTGAACGAGTGAGTGATGCCGTGACGAGTTCATTATGACAAGCTCAATGAAGTGATGGGAAATCGGGTATTCGGAAAGGGTGCCGGAGCAAACGCACTTGGACGCCGCCGCCGCCACCGTCGGCTGCCGTTCGTCTCCCTCATTTTTTTTTTATCATATTATTTATTATTAAAATAAACTAACTAGAAGAATCCGTTGGTGCGTAATGTTTTCCAAAGGGGTTGCCGCCGCCGCTAACCCTTATACCATATATCGGTATGCACACGCACACACACACACACACACACACACAATAGTACTGTTATATAGTATTATTGTGTAAGAATACGGCTAAAAAGGGGTTGTCGTGCGTGTTGTAAAACGAAACCGATCCCAACACCTGTCTGGAGCGGTGTATATATGCAGTCGCAATCCTATTTATTTATATTTATATATATGTATATAACAATTATGTGAGTAGTGTATGTATACCATATATTTCGGTGCAACAGTTTCCTGCGATGACCTTGTCGAAAACCGATAAATGGTTAATACGCCGCTTCCTCGTCTATTATATGCATCGTATAATGGGTTTAAATATACAATATAATATAGGTGTTATACTACACGTACTATATACGAATCCATATTGGATACACCAAAAAATCAGAACCCACAGCCTGCACAGTGCAATTACCATATTGCGTCGTTGTTATTACTGAGAAGACCGTGTGAAGCCATAATAATAAACGAAAAATATATGACCACGTGCAAACCTACGCCGTAACAATATTATAATATCGTAATATACGTAGTACGAGTTTAGCCAAGAAGTGTGTGTGTGTGTATGGTTGTATATGTATTGTAAGATTTTTGTTATTTTTTATTTCCTCGTTTCGAGGTTGTGCCACTAGTACTGCAGCTCAAACACCGTTCTGTTTGAACGGAAACAATTTTTTCCTCGCACAATTTCTACACATTCCATCGCATTAATACATACATCGGTATTAATTAAAATGAAATCCACTTGCAAGTTGTTGCACGTGCACGCTGCAACCGAACAACCGTCGTGACAACGCGTACATCAGATTTTGGCAAAACCTTATACCACTTTATTATAAATTATAATTTATATTTATGTATATGATATCGATAAGTATATAGGTACCATATTATACACGTCATATATATATACGTATATATTATGTAAATAGTGACGGCGTGTTATTAAAATCTTGGTAAATAGCTTCGGGACGGGGATTGGATTATTATTATAATTATTATTACGACGGCGTTATTGCTTTTTAAAAAACCATTAAGTGTCCGGTAGTCGCGTCGATCGATTAACTAGAATGATAATTAAAATACATACGCGTATAATATAGGTACCTATACTAATAATATATAGAAGTAGCTGCTACTTTATATGGGTGGGAAAAAAAATTATACGTCCTAAGTATATTAAGTGGTCCATATAGTTGTCGTGTACCTATATATAATATTATACGATCGTCCACATTGTTACCATACGGTTGCGATCAAATATTATAATATTAATAATATTTCGATATAATATTATGGGAGTGGGATCGACGGGGGTTCGGACGGGTCTATCGGATCGATCGAAGAGGCTGCATCACTTCCATTTACCTGCACGTCGATCGAAAAACGGGGCCCACGTGGACACAATAATATAGTTGGTATAGATCTCGTGCGTGTAGCTGTGATATATTATATATTATACGTATGAATCATCTTCGGTCCGGGAAACGATACCCATCACGTCATTGTAATTATTATTTCTCGCGGAAACCTCGTCCGCCTGCGCCGTCTCTAATTATTAATCACCTCGTTGAGTGCAGATGTACCTATATATTATTATTATATTATTATGATGACGGGTTGTGTACTTGTATGTGTGTGTAGCCGACGAGGCGAGCGGTTAACGGATAAACGCTGCACGAGTTTCGTCCGAGAAAAACGATGCGTTTAAAAACGCATTACACGTCGTCGACGGTACTTATATCGCGTTCACTTGTAATAATCATATCGTCATGACTCGTGATGTATAATAATAAAATATGTATAAAATTATGCGCGTTAAACAGACCGCTTTGGCTGTAAAAAAATACTGATAATAATAATCGTGCCCGGTGGAGATCCTGTGTATAGTAATGTGATGTTATAATATCGTAGTAATAATATAATAATAATAATACAGACAATTGAAAAAATTAATTCGTCTCGCTATAGACGGACATTAAAACGCGATTATACATTCGATGACCTCCTCTGTCAGGCGGGTCAACTATTATTATTAGCGCGGCTATATTATTTTATCGTGATTTTCGATAATAATTCACCAATCCTTTTGCGGGCCGTATGAGTCCTATAACGGAGGAGGCGCGTGAACGAGACGAAACGGCGCGGCCTTTTTTTTACGGTTGAAATAAAAAACATTATTTTAATAACTCGCGGGCGTCGTTGAAATCGCTGAATTGAAATCTTCGCCGCGTAAATCATATTATAATTGGCCACTGTTCGGAGGAGGAGCCGACAACGGCAGCAACAACTGCAGTTTGGTGCGGTTATATATTATGTACCTACTCTATAGGTATAATATCATTATATATAGGCGTTGTAGAGTATACCCGAACTTCTTCTCGCGTGTGTGGGAATATGTTTTATTACAACGGATTTATACTATCAAGATTAATTAAAAAATGCCTTACAGTTATATTTAAATGAACGTTTCGTAACAATGGCCCTGCTGTTAACATATATTACTCGCTGTATACGCGTATAATGTTATATTATATATGTATTATTATTATTAATATTATGTATCCCTTAACAATGCGCTAAAAAATTCTTATCTCGCAAACCGGTTTGTGCGCATAATTTCTCGGGAGACGTCGCGATATTGGGTGCGTATACAGGTAGGAGCAGCCCGTAGTTAGGTAATAATAATAATAAATATGTACCAGAATGGCGGCTAGAGCCCTGCTTGCACAGAAGGGATCTCGCGCCGGTCCGCGTGTGTCGTCGTCACCGTCTCTCTTCTTCGTCGCCGCCGTTTACGCTCGTTCTCCCTCTCCGCAAGCTCGTTTACTAGATAATGAAAATATTATGTCTAACCGTCAACGAAGTGCGTAACAATTAATGTTTAAACCGTAATCACAATCGTAAAATTTGAAGTGACATCGTGATCGAAAAATATACCGGTAACAGTGTCGCGTCGTGATTGAATAACCAAAATATTATTATGATTTAGTATTTGCGAGAGTTGCTGCACGGTTCCGGGTCTCTCGGCATGCTTTGATTATAATATTATTATATTGTGGAGCATGGTCGTCCGGGCTTTCTAATTTCTAGTGACGTCGGAATTAACAAAAACATGTTTTCGACCTGGTACTTATACGAGTGCCCGGAATCCGACGGGACGCAACACAACGTCCACTAGCACGATTTATCGTTTTATTATAATGTTCGTATACTTTTTTACCGATCGCGTGCATATATTATATTTATTAACTCTAAGCGACAGAATAATAATTTGCGTTAATACGAATAACCGCCATGTCGCGTCTATACGCATAATATAATAATATGCTAGGTATATGATGTTTATTATAGTGGCCGATGATTTTATTTTATTTCTCGTCATAATTAGCGACCGAGACTTTATTCTGATTTTTTTTTTGGTTATTTATGTTCTATGCGTCGATTAAATTTGCATAATACAACGACTAGATGACGAGACGAGATCATAGTTTTACGAGCTGCATGTTTTTTTCTTCTTTGAGTTTAACGGCTTTGCGCAATCGGCAGTTTAAATGGAAAACTAACGAAATAATTTCGAAAATAAAAACCGTATTTTATTATAACTGCAATTTATTTTTATATGACATTTTTTAATAATTTTTTTTGTCTCTTCGCAGAACGACATCTTCGCCGAATGGTTCGCTCTTACCATCGCAGCTGAAATCTTCCAACGGACTTATCGGCACGGGCCCAGGAGGACTAGAAATCGGCGCTGGACACCTGAGCGATTTGCAGGGACTTTTCTTGCATCAGCAACCGCTCAAGCGCGAGCCAGAGGACCTGAGCCATCACCGCGGTGGCGGACCACCAAACAAGGGCAGCAACAATGCGGACGGTCTGAAAACAATCGGTGGACGTCCCAAAGTGGTGTTGGTCGCGCCCGGTAACAACGGCGGTCAGCAGGACCAACAGCAACAGCAATTGGTCGTGGACGTCGTAAACAACAATAATAATCAACAGGCGAACAATAACAACGCTGTGGGCGGCGTGAAAGAAGAGTACGGTGGTGGACACCATTCACCGCAGCACAACAGCCGGTCGATAAACGGCACGCCGTCGTCCACGTCGTCCCTAATCACCGAGATGAACCCGCCGCCGCCGGCCATAGAGTTAATCGCTACGCCGGACGGCTTGAAGCCCATGTACGGCACTCACATATTCACCACCATGACGGGACAGCACGCCGACAGCGGTACGCCGTCGCCCAACTCGTACGAGCACCAGCAGTACACCACGTCGTCCGTGCTGTCGGGCGGCGGTGGTGCCGGCAACCCGGGTGGCTACATCACCACGTCTGGTGGCCGGGCCCCGTTCGCCGATCCATACACTTACCGCGAGTACTTTGGCGGCGCCGGTGGTGGCCCCGAACCGGGTCCATACGGCTCACAGATCGTTGCTGGTGGTGGTGGCCGGCAGACCGCGTCCTCCTACGGCGGCGATGCCTCCGACCCTGGCGCCGTGTCCAACGCCGCGGCCACCGCGTCGTTCGTCGAACGTTACGTCCGACAAAGCTCGTACCACAACAAAGGCGTCATCGCAGCCGCCGGGCTCACCGTCGACCTGCCGTCGCCCGACAGCGGCATCGGCGCAGACGCCATCACACCACGTGACCAAAACGCCATCCAACAGGTACACTATTGTATACTATTATACTTGTGACGATCAATCATTATTATAGTGGTATAGATTCCCAGAATATCGGAACAATTCTTTTCAAAAGCAAACCTCCTCCCAAGAATAACTGTCTATTTCATCAAAATCATCATCTCCATCAATTAAGTTAACCAAATTATCTTTTCGCTAAAAACATAAACTGTTTTCTTTGAACTTCTTTAGTCTTGCTATCATTAACTTGACAGGTAAAGAACATAAAAAAAAAATTAAATATTTTAAAACATATTATTATCTCTTTTAATATTTTGGGCGCAGTCTTCTTATACTATACCTACGTATAATTAATGCAGAAGGATTCGAGATCAAACATTTTGTTTTTAATAATACTTAAAGCTACTTTTCCTGAGTCAAAAGAACTTCATTTTTAACGATATAATATCTAATAATGTTGGTAATTTGTGTATAGTCTTTCGACTACAACGAGATGTGCCAAACACCCAGCATGTTGGGCGAACACCAAGCACAACGGACGCCCACCGGAGGACGGTCGAGACCGTGGCACGACTTCGGCAGGCAAAACGATGCGGACAAGATACAAATACCAAAAGTGTAAGAATACATTTTTTTTAAGGGAAATAAAATTGGAAAGTCCGGTGACAAAAAACAAAAATAAATAAATAAATAGTTATGATCGATGGAGGAGTAGAGATACTTTCGCAACTTGTTTCTGACGGTATTTTTTTTTTTTTTAATTATAATTTAACATACTTTCCGCGGTGTTTCCGAGAGAGCGTTTGTCAACGTATGTATACGAAAATAATATATACATATACGGTAATAAATTCAGACTTCGACATTTTCGTCTACATCGTTAAAATTTTCAAACCAGTTTCCCGTCGCGTGGATTTTTTTTTCTGTTTTAGATTTATTTATACGCTTTTAGTCTGCCCCCCGGTCCGCGTGTGCCAGATATCCGACGACCCACTTTGCACGCTAATTTTAATCAAACGCCTCCGGATGTGTCCAGTGTCCACTGTTGTTGGGAATTTAGTGTGTTTCTTTTTTTCAACCTAAAATATTTAGGCGTGGCTGAGAGACATAATATTTTATTGTAAACTGCCGCTCTTGGGCACTATATCTGTTTGTTAATGTCATCATTATTAAAAGAATAATAAAGAACGCCCTAGAAATGTTAAATTTTTTTCCATACGAAGCAAACTGTAGTCAACAGTTTTAGCCATTGTAGGTGTATGCATGTGTATAATGTAGTATAGTACGTATACTATACAAAAATACGATATAAATAATAGATATTATTATTGTTGATGAAATAGACCAATATAATTTATAAAATAATCGTCGTATTTAGATTCTCCAACTATGGATTCCGCTATTATTTGGAATCCCCGATCTCCACCAACCAGAGGCGTGAAGACGACCGGGTGACGTACATTAACAAAGGCCAGTTTTATGGCATTACCATGGAGTACATACCAGACCCGGATAAACCGTTGACCAGTCAAACAGTCAAGGTAAGGCGCTTTGACAATTATATATTATCAATTTTGCTAGGGTGGTGATTATACCAAGACATGGATTGGGTTATAATGTATTATATACGTACTCTAAAAAAGGAGTGATAAAATTCTTAAAGTTTCATATGTTATGCTTTTGATTTCACTCAATATTATAAAGGCATATCATTTATAAGTTCGCAGGCCACAATTTTATGTTATTGTAAATAGTACAGCTAAGAATCTCGATAATGGTTTAATTTACTATAGATAAAAGTAGTACAACATTTTTCAGGTCTCTCGATTTGTTGTATAAAGATATTTTTTGCATAGATATTCGACAAAGATATTGGCTCGATAGTATATTATAATTTATAATTGCTTATAGTACATTGAATTATGTTATATCGGTTGCCACCGCACGTGTTTCATACATATATATGTATATTTATAAACATGTCGTGTTGCAATGGATTTCATCGAAATAACATAAAAACGATCGTAAATTAAGCGCTGATATATTATACATCATATTATAAGCACGTATTTACAAAAAAGTATTATTTATCCTGTCGATTTATCAGAACTATCTCGGCGCTAATCGGCGTGGACGTCGTGAAAGTTCCGCTGAGCGTATATAATATTATCGAGCTAAGGCCGTTTGCGTTGATATCTGAGCCCGATATAATATGTCACATAAGTATATACCTTTTTGTTGTAACTTTATACAAATGTGCCAACAATCTTACACGGGGGAGCCTGCAGTCGTCGATCGCCGAAGAGAGCGAAAGGAAAAAAAAGACCTATTTATTATCTATATAATATAATTCCACTGCCGTTGCATAAAATACGTTATGTGCATATTATAATTTATAGGGATATAGTATGAGCTGCGTGTGTCTATAAACTATGGCGGCTATAACTTCTTATGGTCTGTAGGGTGTAGGGATGGGATGGAGTTTGCTTTGAGGTGGAAAAGTTTGTATTTTTTTTTTGGTCTAGAGCAGAGGTGGTAACCCAGTGACTGTCGTGTTTGTGTTTTCTCAGTGATAGAGAAAAATCGTTGGAAAAAACTGTCCGTTTGTAGGACGCATTTTTCGTTATTATTATAACATGTATTATCATATGTGTTTAACCGCTCCTAACACGCACGCCGCAGCACCACTATATTATATGTATACATGCGAGTAGACCGTGTGTGGATAATCATAATAATAATAGCGCCAATCGGCGGTCCATATTTATATTCATATATATAATATGTCGAGGCACTAAAGATAATATATAATAATATATTTATCTTCCGGCAACGGTCAATGGGTAAAATCTCGCTCAAGGTGATTATTAGACGCGCGTGTGTGTGTGTGTGTGAGTGTGTATATCTATTTATATCTATGAATATATATATATGAGCTAAATGGTTGCAGGGTAGATTGTGTTGTTGTGATTGGTATATTCAGGAGGAACTGAGGAAGAGGAGGTGGGTACAACACACACACACGCACGCGGGACGGTGAGGCGGCGGGTCGATGACCAGTATCTGGAGAGCATGGTTTTGGGCACTTAACGTGTTATTATATTATATACATATTCCATATACATAAATAGACGACTGTATATGTATGTATATTTTTTTCGTTCGAAAGAAAGTAATTGGACCGTCTTCTTGTAATGATCGCCTGCCGCCGACCGTACGCACTGGCCTACCTACGCTCTTGTCTCCTATATATAATATATATCTAGTCGAGATTTTCATCTATATAAGAGCATTCAGTCTTTTTTTTTTTTTACTTCACTCGCTGCACACTTCTGACGTCTCGACTGCCGGCCGTGTGCTGACTTATACTGCCTTACCCCCGCCGACCTCTTCGAGCCCCGTTTCCATTTAAAATTACGACTTAATAGCGATATAGCCTATACTTAAGACGTAATCGCACTTGTTACAATCGGTCTGTGTGTGTGTGTGTGTGTGTGTGTGTGTGTGTGTTTGTGTTCGAATGTATATATTATATAGCATGTATAATATATATTAATTCCGATGGTTGGGACGTGTTTACGCATTTGCGCGAGCACACACACACTTGCAATAATATACTATAATGGAGCCCTCCATTATGTATATGACGTATAAATTTGCATACTATGTAAAACGCGATCTCTGCGGTCATCGTTTGACGGCGAATTCATCACCGAAGAGCCCGATGTCGGTGTATTATATATATATATGAGGATAACGCCTGATGCCCACTCGCGGAAATAATTATGGTTTGGCCGCCTGATCGAGTATAATAAATTATCGTTTATTTCTTTGCACCAAATTATAATATATTGTGTTTTATGACTACCGTGGAAGGATTTATTTTAGAACGTATTTTTTTTTTATAGTGAATCGTGACCTCTAAAGCTCTCTTTTCGTAATGCACTTATTGATTCAATCCAAAAACACTGCCGTCGTTATTTCCTCTATATATGCACCCGATACTTGTACCCCGGGTAAATAATGTATAAGTGCACAGTGGGAATGGCTTGCGTTCGCCGCGATACATAAATCATCCTCACCTCACCCCACCATCGGCAATAATTTAATAATAATTCTATATGTTTTAATGTAATTGATATCCACATGTAGCCATTTCCGATATGAGTAGATTGCTGTTGAATCTTGTATGCATATAAATATGGTCTCACTGAAGTCCATATAATTATACATCCACCTGCGGGGGGAACGTCTGTGGTGCGCTACATCATATAATGTCCGATTCGGTAAGTTCGACTGCGCGCGTGTACACGTGTATGTATATTGTATGTGTACACAGCTGTACAAGTACGCGTGCTGTATGTATGTCCGACTGATAAAGTAGATACCTATACTTATATACATATATATATATATATATATATATAAATAGCTATTGCCCCGTAGGTAGCGGCGATTGTACGCCGCAGAAGTCAACTGACGGCCCAATGATTTATAGAATTTGTCCGAGGAATAAAATATAAAAACGCACAATCCGCCGCCATGTACATACCTATATGTAATGCGCTGTGTATTTATAAAATGGTAATACGAGTATAATAGTCCCAGACAGATTGGTAATAACTCTGAAATCCGCTGCGACAGTCGGCGATTCAATAATTCATAAGTTCCACTACCGTGGTATGGTGGTATGCCTCCCGCCCAGATCCACATATAATATGTATATTGTATATATGTATAATGTATATATTGATATCTGGTAAATATGTACGGCGGAAACGGTTTGCAGACCGCCATTGTCCGGGTTGATGATTAAGGGGGGAGGGGATGTTTAAACACCGGGTGTGCCTCTGTGTGCACTGTTTTTCATTTTTTTTGCCAGCTTGCATGCCGCGGGGGCGGGTAAATCGGACGACTCACGTGTAGCGATATAATATATATATAACTGAGAAACACGATGCAGCTTAAGTGGTGGACCGCATATGAATTTTCGACTCCTACGCGCTTGGCGGTGCAGCAGTTTCGCACCTGTGTATAGTCGACTGCGACGAGTAGTTTGTGCTTATTATCTAAAAAATTCGATTCTGCACGGTCGAGTGATGTATTATTATGTATTATTATAATATACACTCTCGCCGGAGTACAGCATAATATGCTTCGTATTGTATAGTGTATACACTATGCAGACATAAAAGCAATAAGGAATATATTTTGAGAAAAAATACTCATAAAAAAAACACATTGAAAACACAGTATATTATAATATACTGTAATGAAATATATTCTTCGGTGAAGGAAGATAAAGGGTAAAGGAGGCAATAACGAAAACGAAACTTGACGGGCGTTAAAATCTCCACTCAGTTACCATACACTTATAATATAGGCACAACTACCACACATCAACGATTTCGCTCTTTATACACACACATACACACACATGAAGACGACTCTAAAAGGAAATTCTTGTTTTGTGAGATTAGGCGACGGCGTTGAATATATAATGTTTTTTTTCTTCTTTATACATACACACGTATATATATATATTATATTATTACTTTTTTATGCGTTTATAACATTGGATGAACATATCGTATTCTTAGGGTCAATTGTCAACTCACAGCTATATTGGATTTCATGATGCCTTCTCCACTCACACACACACACACACACATACATACACAAACGGATAATGTATTATGCGCGCACTGCAGTTCTCACGGGACACCTGTCTTACGAATTTATCTTTTATTTTTCCGCTGGATCGTCGTTGCAGCAGCGGATTCCGATGGAAATTATCTCTTTTTCGTATCTGTCAGATCGGTGTCGCGCACATAATATATGCATATTCCAAAGCGGCGGCTTCGTCCGTAACACATTTCATATTTTTTTCTTCTCATTCTACTACGGTTATATCCTATAAATTATATATACGCCGCAATACTATGCATGCGTACTTATAGGTATTTGTATGTAAAGACGATCGAATGAGAAATAATAATTTGAATATTCCTTGTACTTATACCTTTTTATTGCCCCGAAGCTTACAGACAGAAGCTATTATACAAAAATTACATTTTTATCGTGTGAAATTTGAGGCTTTGTCCTCTCGGATTTTTTTATGAAATATGTGTGCCTATAAGCGTTGTAGTCGTTGTATACATTATTTTTCCAAGTAGATAATTACTTTTGTTCTTTTCAAGACAATTTTCAACCTTAGTTTATACGCATGACTTTTTTATACATATATTACGTCGACTGTCAAGTTGATCGGTCGACATTTTTGATCCGATAATGTAATATTATCGAGTGGGTAAGAAGTTATAATTGGGGGAACAATATAATAATAAATAATAATAATCCACGTACTCGTCGGACATTTTAAGTCTCTCTCTGCTCTCTTCTGATGTAGGTATACATAAATACTTGGCAGGTGGTGTACGATGTTATACCTACTGTTGATTATTGTTATTGAAATTGTACGTGGAGTGCGCATACACAGCGGGCTAAAAGCACACTCACAACTCACTTCTCGCTGTATAGAGTGAAACACACAAATATAAAATAAAAATTATAACTTGTACAGAGCACAACGACGTTGTTAGAACCTAACCCACGTTTTCTCAAGGCCATGATTGTAAAAATAACACACGTATACCGAATCTCATTACTGATTGTTATTACCCATAGATTGCTCTGTTCAATTAATTCGAACGATTTTATTTTACTCATTCGTTTTTTATACGTATTTTTTTTTTTATACACACACACATAATGCCCGTGTGTTTTTATTGCTTTTCCATAGAAACTATATATACGAAAAAAACTACCAGCTTCTAAAATGGTCCGGAGATTAAAAATTAATAGCGCGTCTTGTGGCCAGCAAAACACGCATGTGTTTTTCTTGGTATAATACTACCGGCCATGTAGTCATTTAATTTCATCGGGAATCCGAAGGTAATAACAGTAAATTATATCAAAACATGCGAACGTCCGATATTAAGTGTAGTCGAGTTACTTATATTTTGTTAGTTTTTTTCACTCAAACATTTATAAAATACATGTATAAAAAAAAAGGCCAGGAGATAAACCATTATAATATGTTATGGATTACTATATAATATGATAATAGTTTGTATATAATACATTATAATTATATTAGTCATATATATTTTATTATCTACCCATAAATTGTATAATATTATGACTCATTGGAGCGATCGAGTGTTGTCGCGTGCGTATAAAATGAGTCACATTTGTCTGACGAAATTTTTTTTGTTGCACTTGCAGAGCGTGGTCATGCTGATGTTCAGAGAGGAGAAGAGTCCGGATGACGAGATCAAAGCGTGGCAATTTTGGCACGGCAGACAGCACAGCGTCAAACAACGAATACTCGACGCCGGTAAGTCGCGCATATATGATATAGTCTATTTTTAATTTCCTAGCGAATGTATACGTTGGGAAAACGACACGGCTGACTGTACTCCTCGTGCTCGGTTGAACAGAAAAAAAAACTCTGAAAATTTCAAGTCGCTTAATTTTTTTGTTCGTACGGCGTTCGCTTTCGATTCCCCTCTCGAAGAACTGATACGTTGAAATCCTACACCGCCGCTGTAAACGTTAATACTTTAATGGAAAGACGCGCGTTGCTGAGAAATCAACGGACCGTGTACCGCAATCCGCGTTCTCGTGTTACAATTCGTGCGACGTCGGGTTGACAAGTTTCTCCAGCCACTCGTGGCCGAGACGGAGACGAGAGAGACAGAGAGTCGAAAAAAACGGATTGCGCCGAGACTATAATAATAATAATATTATTATATGTATCCGTTTCCCATTACGTGTCGTTTCTCGACCATATACGTACATCGTATATATATCCTACACATAGTATCGGTAGTTAATAACGATTGTCATTTATTCATCTCACCGTGGCGGTAAAAATATTATAACAATAATTATTATTATTGACGTGGTCCGAGCGAGCGTCGTTGGGTAGGTATAAGACGGTTTTAATCCGCGGGATACTCGATGGGCCATTTCGTGTGCATGTGTGTGTATTATAGAGGTACGTGTAGAAAAACTACGAGCGGCGGCAGTGATGGCCGGCGAGGATAACGTGTGGGCACACTCGTATAATCTATACGTATGTGCACACACACACCTATACTCGAGAGATTATATACTTCGACGAACACGATTCGTTACTTCGCGCGTGCGTGCGTGTGTGATTTTGTCTTGTACGCGCATATGATTAGTGCCTGTATGACACGGTGGAGTAAAGTGTAAGCACCGTCGAGTGTGTGTGTGTCTGTAATATTTCTCCCCCCCCCCTCATTTTCCGAGTGCGTTTGTGTAGCAGTCGAGGCGTAGTATAGTAGATACGTATATACGTTTCCGACGATGTTTTCGACGTTAAAGAAGTTTTTTTTTCTCTTCAAATCGTACCTATACAATATTATAAATAAATCGTCATCATATGCGTTATTTATGGTACGTTTAAAACGACGTGCCGCCCAGCGATTATAGCCCGAACGAATAATAAAATGACGATTCCATTTAACGCTCGGTCGTACGTTATTTTTTTCGCGCCATCAGGGTCTCTCGCCAGTCGCCATACGCTTTTACCTATATATACGATATAATATATAATGGGACATTTCGAATGATATACGTCTATATCGCAATTGCCAAGGATTTCAAACCTGTTATCGACTACCTGTGTATATGAATATGTGTTTATTATTATAAATTTATATACCTATAGTGCCTACTATATAGGTATTTGCGCATTTTTTAGTTCAATGATTTTTTTTTTGTTTTCCGTCGAACCATTACACACCGCCGCCATTTAATATTATAATATCCACGTACTCGTACACTTTGACTCTATATATAGGTACACGCATAAAAGTCCACCGAGTTTTGCGAATACAAATTTACATTCGGTAAAACCTAATAAAGTATATTGTACGACCACATTACCGATACGCAGCTGGACCGTATTGACCGTATAATATTAATGAATATCATATCGTAGTATAATATGAATATTACATATCCTACAATATCGCATGTTTATATCATCGCTAAGCATATGATGTATAAAAGATTTCTATTTGAAATCGTCGGTTGAATGATGCAACGATATGTGTCACGTGTGTATATTATATTATTATGTAGGTACTAGGTACCTGAATGTTTATATAGTGCCTGTGGTTCAACTCCCTTTATTTGTACAACTTGTATTTTTTAAAACACTACTGTATTGACCTTTTAAGCCTTATATTAATTGTTCGTTCCCTTAAAAGCGTCTCGTATATATTTCCCTCTGCTCTTATACGGCGGACGGCGTAAAGCTGCGCATACAAAAATGCGACTTCCCTATTCCGTTTCCGTCGGCGCAGTCGGAGAAAAAAATCGTTTCCATCCGTATTTGTCACACACAGAATCCGAAAATGGTCACACATCGCCGCGCTGTGTACGTGAATTGCAATCCGTCGGTGGAATACGCGCAATCGGAATGTCGTTTTACACGCGTATAATGTATACCATAGGATATTACTTGAAAAAAAAAAATTGTGAAAAAATCAGATAAATTAATTCCGACGACTGCGTGCCGTCTCTCTCGCCACTCGCCAGGGATATCTATGGAGCTAGGTTCCATTGTAGTCGGTTTTATCGATCCGTAGATTATCCAATTATTATTATAATATATTATAATAAACATGCACATGGTACACTTTTTCGTATAAAATTATCGTCGTTCACATTATACCGTCAGAATTAAATATGTATAGTTAATTAAGATGAAAGAGTGGAAGGACGTTGTTATATAATACATATAGAATCTGAAGTCTAAATCTCCTTTATATATATATTCAAGTCAGCCGTGTTTTAATTACATCACTTTTTTCCTCCGTACACATTATACCTATATTCATATATTATTATCTTAATGTGATATTTTTTCCATCTGTGTTCCCGCAACGACCAATAATTATTATTCTAATGGATTCTGATGTCAAACACTGCAGCGTAGTCGGGTCTGCGTGTAGTCAAGCTTAAAAACACTCGAAAATATATTACCTCCGTTCTGAGGTCAACATCGATCGGTGAACCTTATATAATATAATAATTTATATAAACGAAAAAAATATAATATGTATAAAATGTATCCCGCGATGTGAAATACGACCGACGAAAATAAATTAAATAACACCGACGAAGAAGCATTTCCCTAATTGACGTTATCGGTTTGCTATCTTCAATTTGGGTTTTTTTTTTTAGAAAACTCGTCACGATGTATTTTTCGTAAGTAAAAAAAAATCGCGTGCGCACACTAAAATCTACATTGTTCTCTTTGGATGATATTTATAGTTTTTGTCCACGACACTTACGGAAACTGAAAAACAAAAACCAACAACAATGGCCTACTGTGTTTTCGAGATCGTAAATTTTTTCATCCTCCTGTATCACGTGAGCGTGTACGAATGTCCCATTGTTTCGCGTTTTTCTTCGGATTGTTCTCGTTTATTTTATTTTTATTATTTATTTATTATTTTTTTTTTACACACATACATGTTTTTAGTTATAGTTTATTGTATTTTCAAAATTCACCTCGGCCGCGTTTTGTAATGTACCGATATATTATATTATTTTTCAGTATTATATTCGACAACCCCACGCGTATGAGCCGAACCCGTCATCCTGATATCGTATATTCTTATACCTAAAATTATACATAGGTATATGTATATTACATTATTTTTTTTTTAAATAAATTTGTATGTTTATAAAAATTCTAGTGGCGAGCTCGTATATCTTTAAGATATCATTTTTATAATGAAACGCGTAACGTCGTAACTCGTAATTAACCGGCATAAATTCGCACGGTCCCGAAAAAAAAGAGGGTGGGGTAAATAATATGTATGCGTGTAATCATAATCATCAGAACTCCATTATTTATAGTAATAGCGCTTTTAAACTGGTTATTATACAGCCGCGATCTGTTCGGGTCTATATTAAACCATACCGAGATAACCCTTAGGTTGTGCGGAGGCTGCATTAATATTTCAATGCGTTGGGTGTAAGAAAATGTTTTTTTTTTTGACATGGGGGAGGGGGTACCACTGTTTCGCTTCGAGGAAATCGTGAGCACTGGACTCTCTCTAGTAGCCTGTAATTATTATTATTATTTTTTTTTATTTCCATTTTAGACACACGCGTATACACTGACCCAAATCGTATACAAATAAGGATTAGTTCGATCCAGTATTAATAATAATGCGGGCGCGCACGATGAGAAACGGATGGTTGCCAGTTACAGGAGAAAGAGACGAGGGGGCTATGGCGTTTAAAAAGATTTACATTTTATGTGTATTATATATACCCACTGCTCGTGTATACTTTTTTTTAGTTTTACTAATTTATGTAAATTCTCCCTTCACAAATATAATACGTCTATCGTAGTAAAAAATTAAGTCGCGTGCGTCTACAACACTCACATGTATAGCACGAGCTCGTGTGTCTATATAATGCCTTTACTAAATAATATACACGACATTGCTTTTAGACGATATCTGACAAACTTGCAAAAAAAAAAACACGAAAAAACCCATATAATTCACATAAAACCAAAAACAACACGTCTTGTATTATATAATATATATAAAAATATGTGCCTTATAGTCGGGATTCTGTTTCGAGACATCTGTCAGGTATACAATATGCAAATTCGCCGATAGAGTCAAGTGACGTGTCGTTTCTCATTAGGTATTATAATTGGATATCGGCCAGCCCGTGTGAGCGCATCGTCGTCCATATAATAGTGAATCTCATTTGTTTTCCGTCGTCGTCTTACATGGTACAATATAATATATATTCATTTATTACTATAATGATAATATTATGTACATCGTATGGCATTTCTCTCTTTGTTTATTTGCGCTCTTTCCCGAAATCGTTTCGACGACCGCTTATGTTAATCGAGCATCAGGTTTAATATGATTCGTGTACTAAACAATGTTGTCATGATATTATTATAATAATCTCATATTTGAAATGCGTTAAGATTAGATATAATAATAATAATACGTAAAAGCACGTCTCCTCTAGGTCGATTCATATGTGTATTTATTGGTTTTCATCGTAAACTTACCACTAACCTGCGTGTAATTTATAACACTGTGACACGTGCTCGGCCGAAATTGGTACTTGTGTGTGTGGGGATGGGGGGGGCTGATGGAAGCCCAGAAAATAATCGACTCTGATTTCCGGTTAGTCGGCGTTCTTACGATTCGTAAATAGTAAATATACTGCACAACGCGTGGGCGGGTGTCTACAGGTGTGTATATATTATATTATTACAACGCGTGTCGGCGGGACCGGAAAAACCTGATAACGAACGCTGCACTGACCCATTTGTTCTTCAACCGCGTGCAGTGGTGCAGTGTACACCAATGCAGTCGCACGGAGCAAAGGCCACTGGCTATATATATAATATACAATCAGGTTCCTCTTCCTCAGCTGCACACACATAATAATATATATATTTACCCGCTTAAGTAGATGCTACTCGTCGTCGTAGCGCATAATATATATATATACATAAATAGTCGGTAGTAGCGTCGGGACCTGTTATTGAAATCAAGTTATATTATATCTTTGACGTATAGCTAGTTACTATTGTAGTACTGCTATTATTATTATTATACGAGCGCCACTTCATTCATAAAAATCGAAACCGCCTCCGACGATGTTGTGCCGCTGCACGGTGCGATATCCAATCCAGTTCTCCGTGCAACATCTCGCCGCACAGCTTCAGCTACATTAACGATGATATAATATTATGTGCACAGAAGGTGTTACACTCTTCTCACGCCGCCGTATACTAAATCAATTTTCACATATCACCTGTACATAGGTATACAATTTATTTTTAATCATTCGATTGATTTGTATTGGCTGTACAATTAATTCACCTATAATCAATGTTCAATATTATTTGCCATGTGCGGTTTTTGTGTGTTTTGCTGCTGGTCAGAACTTGGAGGATTACTGTAATTCACCAGTGCTGCGCGAGAGGAGTTTACATCGTTAAGGATAGATTTAAATTACTTGGCGTGGTGCCGAGCAAAGAAACGAAAAAAAAAAATACGAAATTTGAATTTATGGTATACTGAAGCAAATTCCACGCCACGCACGTGTTTAAATTTATACAGTCCGTCCGTTTATAAATTTCCGTTAATTTTATTATTTTGTTTTTCGTATATAAATTGCTTTTATACCATTATAAAACGATACATATTGCAATAGTAATAAGTTTAATGGTGATTTTATTTATTTTTACAGACACGAAAAACAGTGCCGGCCTGGTGGGATGCATCGAAGAAGTATCACACAACGCCATCGCCATTTATTGGAACCCTCTGGAGAGTCCGGCAAAGGTAAGTTTCATGATTGTTTTTGATGCACATGAGCGTACGAGACGCATACACAAGTATATCGTACATATATAGGAGACAATAATTAAAGAGTAACGAGAACAATTTTATCTGTTTTTTAACCTGTCGTCCGAATTCCTAACCGTCTACGCATTTAATGACCGGTATTTTTTTCTTCTAAGGAAATCGCGCCGCGTATTTATCTTTTAATAATGGTAATTAATATCTACATCACGTAGTAGCCGCGGAGAAGTGAAACGAAAAGAGATTATTTTATATTATATATATAATATAATATATTGCTGAACTCCCGGCTTGTGCTAGTCTCAATATCTTAGAGAGAGAAAAAAAACAAATCGCCCGAGGGCCGTTTGTGTGTGTGCTAAACGAGGTTAAAAAACCCATTCGGAGATGCCACACGGCGAGCGATTTTGAAATCGAAATTTACACACAATAATCCGGATTACCCGCGGCTTCCAGGTCCAATCAAATATAATCACACGGTGTATTATAAATTATAATATATGCACAAGTTTTTTTTTTATTAAATATAAATAATATAAATTTTTTTCTTTCTATTTCAGATCAACGTCGCCGTGCAATGTCTGAGTACGGATTTCAGCAGCCAAAAAGGCGTAAAGGTGAGTTTCTGTATATTTTATTACTCAACGCACGCGAGAGCGTTCCCCCTTTTCGAAACGATAATAAAATTAAACAGAAAAATAAACTATTAAAAACGAACTCACGCTGTTTTCTTCTCTCTACGGGGGCGGCGGGGAACGTCTTAATTGGAGTCTCGGAGGTTTCTGTTTATGCTCGGTCCATTGGACCCCTCGGCCAGACGAAATACACTGGTTAAAATATGCGATTACTATAATAGGTATATTTTATATTGTGATATTCTTAAATCCATACCTACTTAAATAGATATCGCGTACAACCAAGGCCAACTGTATTTATAAGAATAATAATTAGCGTTACACTAAACCGATCACTGTTTTAAAATAATACAACAAAATAAAATACCGAATAATAAATGTATATAACGAACAGTGCTGCGGTGTTGTAGATACAACTATACAAGCGCAAAATCGCATATGCTAATAAAAACTCCACAGGTAATCCTGAATATTAAATTAACAGTTACATTATACTATTATTATACAATTACACCTCAGATAATTAATAAGAAGAGCAAAGCAGAACATACCGATGAAACCAATTTGCTTGGTGCATATATGTATACACGCGATATTATTAGGTTTATGTATAAAATATAATAAATATAAATGAATATAGTAATTATTATTTTCTCTCGAATAAACGCTCTGCTCACGGGATTTGCTTTTGCGTCTATCTCGATTTAATTATTGCACAGTCACTACTACCTTGGGCTAATTGGAACGGTATTCGATCTGTATAATATCGCAAAAACAACTATGCATTACTATATTAAACAGAATATTCTTATAAATTGTATGTAGGTAGGTAGATAGGTACGTGTGCAATTCTCGCGTATATAATTGTGATTGACATGGGTTTTTGCAATTAATTAAATTATTATCGGCCAGTTATAAAATATGTACGATAAATGTTTAATATGTATATAATATTATACCTACAGTTTCGAATTTGTTTTCAGGGTTTGCCACTGCACCTGCAAATCGACACCTACGAAGAACCGAGAGACGGACCTGTGTACCACAGGGGATATTGTCAAATCAAAGTTTTCTGTGATAAGGTAAGATTAATTAGATCGTATTTTTTTCTCAAATTGTTAATTCTCTATTCACGGGACTGGTCATTTTGGTGGCGGTTAATCTAACGGGAGAGATAAAAAAAAAAATACGTAGGTACCTATGCATAATTTTTGCACTGCCATTCCGAATAATATAATGTATAATATATATTTATATATGACTTGGGTATACGTACGCCGCCACATGCTTTATGGTCGAACACTATGGCAATTATACGACACGTATATGCATATGTTTACGTTTACAAATACAAGCCGCGTAAAATAATATAAGAATACCTATATGTATATATTACATTTATTATAATAAGGTTGTGTGTGTGTGTGTGTGTGTTAATGTGTTTGTGTGTAATGTACTCGTATATATAGTGTGCATGGCATCACACGTAGAAAACTATGCGCCTTGTCTATTAAACAGCGCTGAAGAGGTCATTTATTTTTTCGTCCCCCCAAAACTCTTAGCTGGTATCTTACCTGTAGATCAGACATGAACGACGACGCAGCTGGAAGGTATATGTGTGTCTTTTTATACACGTATAATATATTTCTTAATTTTTTTTCCTAGTCGTATACATGTACAAACGGTCAGAGGCTTCTAATTTACTGCACGCATCTCCTCTACGTGTGTGTATATAAATATATATGAACGCTGCAGTCGGACCACCGAAATTAACAACCTCCGTGTAACGTGTTCTTGTTTTCTAATATTTTGTCCAAAAAAAAAAAAATACCATGTTCCTTCAATCTCGTCGGGATACCTATATAGGAGGCAAACATTGCTCGTACGAGGAGTGCTGCCGAGCTGACTGATAACACCGCCGCCCGCTCGGCCGTATCGTGTCTTGATTCCTTGTGAGTTGTGACCCCCGCAGACAGACAAAGGATGTATTTAAAACACTATATATATTTATTCGATTCCCGCGGGGTATTAATGTTCGTATATAATGGGAAATAATAATAATAATAATAATAAAAAAAAAACCTAGGAAATAAAAGACTGCGTTCTGAGAGATTTCAAAGTCAGATTTGAAACAGTACCCGGAGACAGCGCAAGTGTGTACCGTGTTTTTGTTTTTGAAGTTCAACGCGGTCACCGGAGAGTATATAGAAATAATCGCCGTCCAGCCCATTGTACAGTTCGCGAGCGTTTGTCCCAAGTATATTGTAATATGAGTATAAAATACATAAGATACCTATATAGGTATACGAGCGATTGTCGCAAATGCTCGCCCGTGCCCGCGAACTATCGACCAAAGCGTACTTTCTGCCGTGTGCCGTACGATGCCAGCCACGCAGCAGATAACATCATTATAAAATCATATGAGTAATAAAGTATATTATATCGTGTGCGTTAGCGAGATCGATCGGACGTACATTATTATTAAGCGAGATATTGTGTATCGATGATCCGTCGAAAATAATCTTTGGATTAAAACTACACACGAGCTAGTTAACCGATATTGCGTTGTCCGATTCCACGTCCGTTTATTATAATATGTACTATATTC
Source organism: Myzus persicae (assembly GCF_001856785.1). NCBI lineage: Eukaryota > Metazoa > Arthropoda > Insecta > Hemiptera > Aphididae > Myzus > Myzus persicae. The sequence goes on along the minus strand of NW_019102538.1, from coordinate 152,967 downwards.
GTGTAGATTAGAGATAATATAATGTTATTTTTTCATCGGTTGCCTAATGAATTTTCTCGACATTTCGTAAGCGCCCGTAGATTTTTTTATTTTATCGACCGACACATTAGAATAAAATAATAAATAAAACTCTTACGGACACATTATTCATCGAGATAGCATGTTATAAATAATAGGATTCTCCGGGGTGCATTAGCTCCAATAAAAGTCATTAAAATTTAGTTGTAAAGCCATAAAACTAACAGCAGACGCATGTCGAAAGTGTCGGCAGCGGCGTCATACGAATTTCGGTTTTATTTTTTTATGTACATCTATACACAATACAGGCAAACAGCATCGATGTGCGTGCTTACATGTGCCCAGTGCGTGTCCCATTGGAATTCGGTTTCAGATTTATCTTGTATCTTCCATAATGGTATATACTATAATATGTTCGCGTACACGTCACACTTGCGCAATAATATAATATTAAAATGTCCGTGTGCTTTTCTCGTTGGTCGAATTTTAATATTATTTGTCGCTTGCCGCAACGTCGGACGTCGTCATTAATAACGATATAATAATATAATATCAAAAGAGCCGATAGCAGCCTTGAATTCTATATTAAATTTATATGGGTGAGCCTGTTCGGCTGCTCGGCTATAATGAATCCTATAATATATACAACAACATATAATATATTAGGACGTCACCTTAATATATTGTTACGTAAAAGTGTTATGGTGCTGGAGAACCTAATATGTTTTTTTAATTAGATCGGAATGGAAAAATAATAAAAATACAAATGTCAGTACATCGTCGTTGCTCAATAACCACGAGAATGGTTTCGTCCAGCCTAATGCATAGAGTAAAAATCGCGCAATAATTTTTTGAGGAGGCGATTTTTGACGAGTTCTCAAATACGCTTCTGCGTGGGTTGTCGTCAAGGGGGTGGGGGGGAGGCTTATGGGAACATATAGGTATTAGTAAATAATATAATCCTAGATAGATACATGATGCATATGCGAGAAATAAAAAGAACGAAAAAAGCCGTTATCGGTCGTCGTATAACATACATGCAGTGGTACCTATTATAATAGTGTATGTATGTATAATTTTTTTTTAATTACTACACGAGAAAAATATTATACCTACATGGCTGTTCATATACTCCCGTGTATAGACGTAACTAATAGTAGAGGTATACCTAGCATACATACACAATGTGTATGTATATATATATATATATATATAATGTTATATTATATTGTAGTGAAAACATAAATAGCATGTTATTTATCGATGTCGAAAAAAATAAAAATAAAATAAAGTTCAATTTATAATTGTGAGCTGCAGTTAAGAGACTGTTGTACGCAGCAACGGCCGTATAACCTGCGCGACTAATAAATTTGAACGCATGACAGGGTATAATATTTTCAAATCGCCTTCGTATGTAGATACCTATACATAATAGTATTATACCTATGTCTCACAATATACGTATATAATAATATATAATACGTTCTCGCTGCTTCAGTCGCCCGAGTACAAACTACAAAGATACATATAACGTGTATATATAAAATATACATGTATAATATTATATAGTTTCCACGCGCGCGCGTGTGTGTGTGTGTGTGTGTGTAGAGAAAACAAATCATAAATTATGATATTCATGTTACGCCATCAGAGTTTTCCTTGTGAGACAGTTGCGGGTACCTCCGTGTGTAAAAAAAAAAACTTTCCCGATTAATAAAATTATACTATACATCCGTTTGTTGGAAGAAAAAAACTGCATAAATTGAATGGTATAAAAAAATTCGTTTAATTACGGTTTTATTGATTTACTGGCTTACACCGGCCGGCCGACAGTTTATGATTTACTGACCGTGGAGAGAAAAAATATAGTAGGTATATATTATTATTATATAATCGTTTAAATTACCCGGCGGTGCACTCGGAACGTGTAATCTTTTTTTATTTGAGGATTTATAACGCCTGGACCCGCCGAGGTCCCAGAATATATAATAATAAATGCCATTATAACGCATTAATAATAATAAAAATTGTAGGTATATACATATATGGCGTACGTATACCATTTATAATATATATTATATTATGTGAAATTACCGGGTTTGCGACAAATTAATGACGGCACAAATTTCGGCGATTCCGAAATGTTTACTGTCTAATATTATAATTGGACGATCCAACAAATCGTACATCACGTTATAAAATTTTATGCGTTTTTTTTTGTGCTTTCATTTATTAACGACCGTTACCATTTTGTTTTTAGGGAGCCGAAAGGAAGACAAGAGACGAAGAGCGGAGGGCGGCCAAACGGAAAATGACTGCCACGGGCCGCAAGAAGATCGACGAACTCTATCACCCGCCGTGTGAACGGTCCGAGTTCTATTCGATGAGCGACCTCAACAAGCCGCCTGTGCTGTTCTCACCCGCCGAGGACATTGACAAGGTAAATATTTTAAGGGGCCCAAGTGTGTCTTTAATAAAGGGAAATGTTTGGGCAATATGCTTTGAAATAAACTAAATATACTTTAAAACATCATACTAACGATATTTTCCCGGTCGTTTCAGCTGACGTCCATGGAACTCCAAGGATTCTATGGACACGACACGGACACGTCCAGTCTGTCGAACGGCGAACCCGGTTCGCTGAAGCACTCGTCGCCTTTCCTGTTGCACTCTGGCGTGGCCAATAAGCCTGCCGGTACGACGACCACACAGACGCTCAAGTTCCACAATCACTTCCCGCCGGATACGCACAAGTGAGTTTAACGACGATCAATACTTCCCAATTATTTTAATAACATACCTAGTAAAAATAGTAATATATTGTGAGAATCCCTAAGGTATATGTATTATACAATACGACAGAGTGTATAGAAATGGATGAAGCTGACCAACTTAATAAACCAAGACTCAGTCTCCAAGACCTATAGTTTTTGGTTCGATTAAAGATAATCGGCAGGTTTGGCAAACGCCAATAGTTCCATCCGTTGCTATACGCTATGCCAGGGCTCTAGACTTATACATTTGCGTGTTTATTGAGAAAATATGATTCAAAACAAATCGTGTTTCGTTACGTCTGCAGGGTTTCAAATAAAAAAAAAATTATTCAGTGCATATTGTAAATAATTGTAAAGCTCGAGCGGCGCAGTATAAGTCCCGGCCTTGGTACTATTTTATGATATCATTCACATGACTAAAATACCCCTCCCCGTTTGCCGCGGTGGTAGATACCTATAGGCACTTGCCACCGTTTTAATTTTGTTCTCAATATTTTATTTTAACTATTTATACTCCTGCGAACGTTTGGTTGCGTATTCATTTATATATATGAGACATGTTTTTTACACATCAGCGTGTCTTATTACAACAGCGAGAAGAAAGAAGTGCTGGACCAGAGTGGACTGACCACGGACGGTACGGTGTTCTCGAGTCCGCCCAACAAGCGAACAAAGCTGCAGGTGCCGCCCATCAACGAGCGAGTGATGCTGTACGTGCGGCAGGACGCCGAGGACGTGTACACGCCCCTGCACGTCATACCGCCGACGACCCAGGGACTATTGAATGCTGTAAGCACAGACTTCATTTATTATTGAAGTACTTATTGACAAACAAGTATAAATTCTCTATTATTTTTTTTTTTTTTTAATATATATTTATATATATATATATATATACTGTACACGTATATTATTATATAATCGTTTAAATTTTAATTACATTTTTTAATCGAGAAAATATCCGTGCTGCTTTTGGATGATATTATTCTGTGCTCATCGCAATCGCCGCGCCTCCTTCCGTAGTCTTCCCGTTGCCCGCCCGACCCCTTTCCTTCTGATTCCTCTACAACGATGATGGCGTTCTACGCTGTTATTCCCGCTGCACCTGTTTTGGTGCAATCTTCTCTCATCCAACACAACTCATAACGATACGTTGTCGTCTAACAAAACAATTTTTGCTTTCTTATATCTCTTATTACACCAATTTATCAATACTGCATCATAATGTTATTTTCCAAAACACTAGCGCGTCCCCAACACCCCAAAGACAGAGTGACAACAATTATTTCCGTCCGATAAACATGATAAAGATAATGATGATGATAATTATTTCTACAATTTACTATAAAGGAAAATTGCATTATTCTTTTCATGTAACACTGGACTCTCTGTATGTATTCATTGCGCTCAGTACACAGTTCACCATCTCCCAACACGCAACTGCTAAACACATTTGTCACTAAAAAAATGATAAGGATCTTATTTTATTTTTTCTTATACATTCGTGAAGCTTTATTAGATTTATCGTCTATTTATATATATATTATATTGTATACTTTATGTCTTTATGGTCTTTATTTCTTAAAAACCAAAAATTTAATCACGCTTTATTTTATTGTTCGTTAAAACATTTTCGAAACCTATACCTATACTTATTCAATATATTAACCACCTAATTATTATTTTTTAATCACTTTTTCACAAGACCATGGTGTGTATTGAAAATTGTTGGTGGTATTTATCGCTCAAAGTAGTCAAACGTTTTCGCTAAAACCACAACTTTTATAATAAACTAGAGCTTAGAAATACACATTTTGTCTGCCATCATTTTTGTGCAAAATGTTTTAGTCAAAATCGTGCACCGGACTCTAAACACAATAACCATTACTTCTAGAGCATTAAAATAACCATAATGATAATATATTCTCATTATATGTCATATTGCTTGTTTTTTTAATGCAGCATGGCTTATTCTCGGATATTTTCACCTTCTCTCTGGTAAGTGGTACATCTTTTTATCTCTTAAGTATGTTCTTACCCGCTTTGCATGGCTACTAACATAATTTTCCAGTGATCCTTTTTCGTCCAAACCATCACGATTATTTTTATATACTATACAAATTTAAACTTTCAAATCAAAATATAACTTAAAATTGAAAAACTGAGGAAAAAAAATACTAGAGATGTTTGTCCATTTTTACTTTTTACTTTTTTTTTAACTTAGGAGTATATACATACTCCATGTTAATTTTTATTTCCCATTATTTTTCCAGATTGAGGCTAAGTACAAAATTTCTGCTTCCAGCATTAGTAACATGTATCGAAAAAACAAAAAAGGGTAAGTGGAAACGTTTGATTTTTTTTTATAAGTTCTATTTAAATGCTTTTCCAATTTTTAAAGATACTGGGTCAATGTTGACAGACATATTGCTTTCCTGAAAATACATTTTATAATTTAACAATTCTTAACAACACCGCTTTAGCAACTAATTTACTTTCGAGTTCATAAAGCTCTTATTTACCTATATTATGTGAAAATAACCAAATTTAAAATTAATTTTCTGAAACTTGGGTCTGTGGAAGTTCTTCTGCAGTGTAGAACCAATAGGTGAACCTTAAAATACTGAGTTTTTGAAATACCGTGTCCCGGCTAACGTTTTCAAAATTCTCTCATATTAATTGACTAACTAATCAAGATACATTTCTGTGAATGCTCATATTATATCCATCATAAAATTGCATTCAAATACAAAATTAAATACAAATATTATTATGATAACACATAACCAATATTGTATACAAATATTAAACATAATATTAGTTTTAAAAACTAGTTGATAATCCTAGTTTTGATTATTAATTTTTTTTTGTTTATAGGATTACGGCCAAAATTGATAATGATATGCTCAAATATTATTGTAATGAAGATTCATTTCTATTGGAAGTCAGACATGCCGAAGAAAATGAGAACTTGCTTGATATTATACTGATTGAATTTATGGACCACTAACAACCAATCATATTGTTTTTAAAATGAAAAAAAAACCTTAAAAATTCCTATCAATTTACCAAGCTATGCTCATTTCTTTACTCAACAACATATTTTGTTTAAGAAATATGTGAAATTATTCAAGTTGATTACATTAATATTATGTAGTTTTAAAATAGAGATTAGATCTTGATAAAACAGTGTACATAATTATAATATTATAGACTATGTTTACGTTTAATTGCCATATGAACATCCATGACATCATATTTATTGTACTTAAGTGTTAAATTGATGACTCTATTATATAACAAAAGTTCTGAAATTTGTGCACGCCTTATGCTCAGTCAATTTATTTTTAAGTTGTTTCATGAAACAGTATTTTAGAGATTTATTTAAATGGTCTAATAAATTAAGCTTATATATAGATAAATAATTTTATATCTATACATATATTTTTTATTAAGTAGTGATTACTATTTTGAAGGCATCAAAAATTAATTTAATGTGATACACAAAAATAGTTTTACACTTATTTAACTTTTGAATTGTATTATAGCATTATATATTTAAATTTGATCAATTATGATTTACAAATTTTGACTGTAAAGTATTCAAAACAAACTCTTTTGCTCAATTTTTATTTGAGGAACAATTTAGTTTTAAATCATCATGACAATACATTTTATCAATATTGTTTAATCGTTTATATTTTTGCTCATAAAACGTTGTCAATGGTATATCTTTTTGTTTTGTTTATTTTTTTTTTTTTATCGAGGGACGAGGATACTATTATTATTATAAGTAAACGTAGATCAAAACATATTTTGCCATGTTACTTCGAAATTAATATTTTCAAAACGTTTTTTGTATTTATCTTTTTTTTTTGTAAATACATTTATTTTTAATTATTACGAAATAAAATATATTAATGTAGAGTTAATTAGTTTTATGTACTTAAAAGTATTATGTTTTGTTTTTTATTTATCTATTGTAATTATAAGTTCAAGTTAATTCGTGTTATATTTTAATTTTACCCAAATTTATATCAAATAATTATGTTAAATGTAAATAATATAAAATGTAACGTAAAACATTCCAGTTAACTTTGAATTGTTGCTCTATTTATTAGTAAAACGATATATTTCTTGCCATTTATGTTTAATTTTATTATTTTCAATCAATACAAAATGTATCTATCTTGAGATCTGTTAATTAATAATGTAAAGTGGTCTAAACATCTGAAATTGCCAAAATTAGTATCATTTATAGTAACGTTGATCTCATGTTGCTGGTTGTTCAATATAAGGCATTTTTTTTTTTTTTATCAAAATTAATTTTTACAAGTACTAAAGTATTTAGTTAGTATTGAATTAAATTAAGGCTAAACCCAGCACGCATGACAATTTTTGTGCAATTTTTAAGCTACAAACATTTCCATTATCTAATAAAATTGTAAACAAATGTAGCCCAGACAGAGTGCCATTTTTATTTATTTTTTTATCCCGAATGATTATATGATTTTGAAAGACACATATGTTGCCACTTATTAAACCGACACAGTTTATTATTGTAATAATCATACTATTTATTTTTATTTTTATTTTTTTTTGTCAATACTGCCAATACTGAATAGTAATTGAATAACATGTTTATTATTGTCTTAACCATATGATTGTCAGTAATATATATATATTTATGATATAATTATAATATATTTGTATGTTCAAGTGTTTGTCGCCTTTTATGGTCAATAAAATGGCATTTTTGCAATACTTTTGAAATTATAATTTTAGTTTTGAACTTATATCAAAATTATGTCGTTATGTTAAATATTGTATGTTGATTGCAAAATTTTAGTTTAAAGTCCAATTATTCTTTGGTATTTTATAAATAATATATATATTTATATAATTCATTTGAATTATTTATTTATTCCCACACTCATACTGATATAGTGCTGAAAGTTGCAAACTACTGATGGTACGCAGGGGTTGTAAGGAACCTCCAAGCTGCTGCTTATGACAATAATGGACAGAAAGCCAAACAATATTCGATAGTAATTTTTCCCCGAAATTATTATATTTACAATATAAAATCTTGACAGTCGTCATGTTATGATTTCATTTCATGGCGACAGGAGTTGGTAGGTGAAAGGAGTCACTATACATATACATACATTAAACCAATAACTCATATTTTATAGTGAAATTTAAGTGTATAACTTAGTTAAGTTAAGTTTATTCTCTTATAGGCTGTATTTACTTTTTATATAAAATATTTGTAACTTGAATCATTTACAACTATAATTTTGATTTATCACTGAAACGTTAATCAATAGATTCAAAAACTTATTCCCGGGAATTTACACATCACTAAACTGTCCGGCTAACAAATTCTGATTGCACCAAGGTTCTTAACGTATTGTATCTCATACATAAGTTTCCAAAAAAAAAACATACATATTCTTAAAGGTAGCAGCAAATTAGAATAATGCTCGAATGGGTAAAAATCTTAGGTAACTTCTTGAAAGCTCAAAATTGACCTGATACACTCCAATTTCTTCCAAAATCTTGACATATTTTTATTAGCATGCTCAGTCAGACATGTTATTAAGTTGTTCATTACATAATAATTTATTCTATGTTGTTCTTTTCAAATATTTGTAATCAGTTTCATCCTTTTGCATTCTTCGGTAAAATGACAACAATTTGTCTCTGTAGTCTACGAAACGGCGCATGTTAAATAAAAATGGTCTAGACAGTTGTCAGTCATTTATAGTTAATACTTGTGTAGTTGTGTATGTATGTTGCCTACAAAACGCCGCGCAATTATGTGCTTTACGCATATACTGCTATAACCTATGGAGTATAGAGTATAGAGAGTAGAGACATAGGTCATAGAGTAAGTATATATAGCCATACAGGTAGTTTGGAGGTACTACAAGATAATGTATTTTCTAGGTGTGAGGCAATAATAAACTCATCTTGTTTCGCTCATGTCTTGCAGAAGTGCAAGAAGTGTATTATTATCTTTTAATATTAATTTTAAATCTATTCACCTCAAGATTATTCTTGATTTATTATAGTGTGTTTGAACTTTGAATAGGTACTGTTTGACAGATGATTTTTAAATGTTTAGTTACCTAATTTTAACCTAACCCAACAATTTATGAAAATTACTAACGTGTATCAATCAGATAATCTTTTGTGATAATAAATTTAAATTATAATTTTTATGCCCAGAATAATTAAAAAATTAAAATCCAAACAAATTTTTTTATAGGTGCCTTGAATATCAATACATTTATTAAATTTATCAGTAGAGCTTCTCCTTTCAGAGGTATACTTTTTATTAACAATTTCTGTGAAAATCAAAAAAATATCTATTTAAGTATAGCCACAAAATAAACGTTTAATTGTTTTGTACTGCTGCTACAGTGCTGCATAAAGGTATAAAACGATTAAACGAAGGTGTAAAAATAATACAATGACATTAAACTTGAAAGTATCAAGTATTATAAAGACTCACACTGAGATCCAAGTTCATTTCTGCCATAGTTCGAAGACTAGATAATGACTAGATAAAACTAGTTTCTAAATGCTTATTGTATAGCCACCAACAACAACTTTGTTAACATGGCCAGGAATGGATCGACTCTTCCGGGGACCATAGGGCATAGAGACTAGAAGAAATAAAAATAACCAGGTTAAAGTTAACCCACCGTCGATTTTTTTCACTCCATATTGGTCTAATACTAATACTTATGTGAATTATTCACTCCAACAAAGTAGTCATTCCACCCACCAACTAACAATTTTTACGTTTTATAAAAGACGAACAACTTGAAAAATAGAAACGCCAACAAACAATTTTGACTAATTGTAAATTAATTTTTTCACAATATAATGTCAAATATAATAAAATACCTCGTATTATGTCCGTTTTTTATGTCTTAGTGACAAATTTATTATTATTATTAATTATTACATATTTTTATATAAAGACTATAGTATTACCGACAAAATGACAATGACTTTCCCAGAACTCAACTATTATTGTTATGTAGATTCAATAATCATATCGAAAGTTAGACACGCCAAAAAAAATAAGAACATGATAATTTAGGTTTTTTCGGATTTTAAATCGTTAATATTTTATTTTTTATCTACATAACCGTAGTGGTAACTGTCAAGTGATATAATATTCAAATGTATTTGGTACAACATGTGATTTCCAAAACATATAAGAATCTAATTACCTTATTCTTTTATTTTTTTTGTATTAAGTCTTCAACTACTAAGATCATTAGCCTGGTACTGTGTGGGGGGAGACGGTTGATGGTTTTATATTGTATATTTTGGGATGGCAGGGGGGAACACGTGTGTGTTTGTTTTGGCAGAATTTCGAATGGGGCGCCCGTAGGTTTCTGCCATGCCCCGGTTACCTTAATTATTTTGTTTTGGAACTCTCTATAAATAATATTGTTGTAATTACATAGGTACTTACATACTATAAGCTTATTTTAGATCTTGAAGATAATTTTCTACTTTCTAGTTTACCTATATAGTTTCTTTGTTTGGGTGAACACTAAAACTCCTCCATAAATTGTCTATAGATAGACAATAAGATATTAACCATTTAATTTGATGTCACATTTTTTTTTTTTTTATTGTTTAGCACAATATTGTTCTATAATATTGTGTAATCTGCATTTGCCCCCGAAACCAAATCTTTAAAATATTTTTGATTGTTTACAGTTTTATAAGTAAATTCAACGATATTTTGAACAGTCATATGCTTTCCAATCGTCAATAGATTGTGGAACTATGTTTTGATAGTAGAAACTAGAAAGTAGTATTTCTCTGTCACGTTTATCAATGATAAAATCTGCGTTTTATACAATTGTCATGACGTCAACAAATCGAATACCCCACAGTCTCTGCGTATATTTTCCATATTTCATTTTGTCAATAGCTGTTTTTAAATAATCATTTTCTTCTTTACTGTCTGAACTTAAAGCTGAGGTCTCTGAGATTTCTTTAGGTTGACCTGGTTAGTTGATGAGTGATGATGTCAGTGGTACCTACCTACTTTCTTTTCCTTTGTAAAGTGACTCCACTATTTCAATTATGAACCCAAACTAAATAGGTAACGCCGATTTTGTATTTTGATCAAATGTATAAACTACAAAGTCCCAGCATACATTTAATTAGTCTGTAATCGTATATTTATTCCTTTTTATAAACCGAGCTGTTTGAGTGATAGACCCTCGATGAATCCAACGGCATTATATTATATCAGTTTTATGTAACACTTCTCACAGACACTCGAATACGGTTGACAAAAACGAAGTATTTACTATTTAATATGTATTTGTGGTTGAGTATACGTAATACCACTATCAAATACCATTGATTATAAATATAGCAATGTGACAATGATAATGATATTATCTATCTGATATTCAAATATAGGTATCACTCAGGGATGGAATGGCTCAGTATTCTACAACAATAAATTTATTTTATTCTAGACTTTATGTCTATGAATTTTATAAAGATAAGTTATTTCAATGACTACGGATCACTAGTTTTTCGGGAGTATATCTAATAAATAATCAGTGATATTTTTTAATTTTTATAAACAAAATAAAACTTGTTCATACATAATATCTTTTTTATAAAAAAATTAATAATTACAAATAGTTAGCACTATAGTATAAACTAATTAGTAATTACTATAATATATTTAATATATTTAAATACCTATACAAATTACAGACTATAGGTTTGGCTCTCCTAAAGTTTTCCAAAAACGACTCTAAGATGGAATGTTTTTGGGAATACAAAAACCCGTAAAAGAATACAATTTTTCAGTTATTGTCTTTTTTGGTATAGCTTATCTTTTTTTTTTTTTTTAAATTTTTATTGTTTCAACATAATCTTTGTTTTTACAATTTTTTCTTTTTATATAATCTAGAGTAAAAGAGTGTTATAATAGTGTATAAGATAATTTATAAATTGTTTTATAGCTTATCTTGATTTATGTACTTTTTACAAAGTATAATAGTATTATTTTATATAGGTATTCAAATAATTTAAAATTCATTATAAAATCCTTTAAACTATATAGTGCAGCATAGTAGTGATTGATCATTAAGTTCAGATAATATTTTAGCAAACAAATGTTACAAATCGAAATGCGTGTAATCGAAAAAAATATCAATTTGCAATAAGTAATCACAACAATTTTATGTGGTAATGTGGAAACAATATGAACGTATTTATAAATTATTGTCGTCACCAAGCTGGAAAAATAATTATAATTTACAAAATATAGTTCGTTATTCCATCAAGATGATTATCAACTTACTACCTAGGTAATTGATCATTTGTCGAATCAATATTGTTTTTTCACTAGAAATGTTTAGTGAAAGACTAAGGTTTGGATCCATGTTAACGTAAATTATTGAAGTTTGAATCCAGAAAAATTGGCTTTCCCGAAACACTATCGGACAACGGGACGCTATAATATCGAAATTTTGACATTGGATATTTAAACAAGCATTGATTGTGTTTATGTATAATTTATAATCATTGATAACTTCACCGTGGAAAAATTAACTAATATAAAATACTGCACTATATTGGTGTACCTCGGTATTAGTTTAGGTACTTCAGTTGAAAATTGGCATGGGTGTACCTCGCTTTGGGAACTAATTCCACCGTCCACTGTCAATTCACGCGTGGTGTATCGTTTATGGAATATAGTCATGGTTTATTTTAGAATGTTGTTCAAACAACTCACTTATCTTTCTTGATTTGTAATAACGCAAAAATAAAAATAATAAAAAATAATAAAAAGAATATAATAAGATGAGAAAATCACCGTAAATGTTAGTACGACGCCTGCCGACACTAATATTTAAGATGATCTAAATTTACGTTAATACCTTCCTCCTGATCGTCGGAGGGTTCTCGAGGTCGTGTTCTCGAGAATTTGATCAAATACACTTCTATGATGTAAATGTAAATGCATGCACATATAATTTAATATAGTGTAGTCAACAATACTGTATTTTATATTTTAATATGTCTTACCTGACTCGCAGTTGTCACTGGGTTGGCAGTAGGAGTTTTAGGTGACACAAAATTAATTATTTAATATACTCGAAAAAATAAAGTAACACACTGATTATGCTCGTAAAAAAAGGAGTCCAGTTGTCGCTCGTAGAATTCGGTATGCAGAGGTGTTGTCAATCTGTTTTCGCGGTGCGCCTGCACTCGTGAGAGATTGTGTGATTGAAGAGAGGTGCTCATGCACTGCATGCCGAAGGGACGATCCGGTTGTGCCGACCCGTGATAGGCGGCTTCATCAAAAGGTTGTTTGTACATCCGATTTCTCTTCTGTGACAAGGACCTTTTTTACCATACCTTTTCTCCGGCGGCATGTAAGAAAGCCACACGTCCTACGCTCTACAGTTGCAAACATAGGTACGTGTCGATTTCTTAATCCCTGATCGTATAATATAATTAGACAATTTTGTCTGTGACAATGATTTATTGGGGTCTAGAGATTTCCGATTTCTACGTGTGACAGTCTGGCCGTTATTTATTTATTATATCTTAAATAATTGTTACAATGATGTGTGAGCATATCATTACAGATTCTACTAGAATTAATATCTAAAACTTTCGTCGATTAGTTTTTGAGTCTACCTGCTACATATATAAGGGCTTAGGAAACTGTCTTTATTGTTGTACATTTGGATGATAAACAATAAATATTTTATAATATTTTATTTAGTAAAAATCTCATAGCCACGCAAATGTGGGTCGTTTGTCTATACCATTTTTTTTAAAAATCGGTTTAAATTGTATTTCAGTAGCCAGATGCCGCCACTGGTGTATTATTAATATTATATTCCTCAATATTCCGGGGATAGAATATCGGGTCCATAAAACTATTCTTAAAATCTGTTAATTAGTCTAAACTCTTTAAATTGGATAAGACTCTGTTTGCGATAGGTATAGTTTCTAAGATCATCCGTTGGTAAAAAAATGCATTCTCATTTATGTGCATAGATAAATAATAAACATGTACATATATAAATTAATGTTTCTTTATTTGTCTTCAATAGACTCAAAAATTACTCAACCAATTTCCATAAAAATTATATCAATCGATTCCTTGAGACTCAGGAAGATGTTGTGCTTCATTTGAAGAGACTCATGCATGAATTTTATTTCAGCTCACGAAAATCTGCAGGAGAGGGTAATAGCAGGTAGGTATAGCTGCTAGTTTATAATAATAAGTAATAAACTAATAACTGACAGTATAATAAATGCTATACTTTCGGCAAAATGTATTACTACCTACCATATTACTAATAGTAAAATAAATTCCAATATTTATATAATAATATGCTTGTAGTAATACTGTAATAGGTATAGACTGGCATACTGTTCCTGCCGAGAACCGTATTTCTTATGGAATGATTTATCATTATTATCATTGAATTTAAATTCGACACATCCATTACAGTCGTGATCCACTCAATGACGACGCACACTTGACACCTACAGCTACGTATCAACACCAGATCGAATGCTTCGGGTTTTCTTCTCATTACTCCTGCTCATCTGCAACACATGCAAAGTTTGTTTTTTTTTCATAACGTTTCGATGATATTATAACCAATAATAAATTCTACTAATAATATTTATATTTAAATGTATATTTGTTGATAATGTATGTTATTCTTAGTCTTAGTTCCTTAGATTTGATACAAACCGTTTTAAGGAGTTCAAAATAGGCAATTTTCGTGCTTTCGGGTATTTTAAATTACCTATTATGAGTAGTGATTATTGGTGTATGATGCGTAAGTGATTGTTAATATTTTGTAGTGTAAAAGAAATAGCGGAGCACTCCTGCACGTGCACGTATATGTCAATAACTTGCTTCACGTTGTATGGAAGCCGGGTGAGGAGGAGAGGGTATTGACCAATCCTCCTCGGCCGTATTTATGTACAATTTGTATTTATTATAGCTTCTGAATTGTAAAAATTATGTTGTCTTATGGTTCTATTTCATATTTTATATTATTAAAATGATAATTAATAGGTACTACAATGGAGAGCGTATAAAGTCTCTTACAAGTTATGTATAAATATGCAATTAAAACACCCACAAAAAAAATCTGGACACATCCACGCCTGACTTCATGGATATTTATTATTTATTATTTTTTTTTTGTCCAAAAGTATTAATCTTTTGCCTATTTTTTAATAGCCATTGATCCTATAAAATGTCTGAAAACATATTTTAATTTGTTGTAAAATGAACTTGAAAAAGTTATTCTTAATTATTATTTTTAAATCAATATTATAAACGCATGAAATTGTTTTTATCCATTTAAATTTTAAATGCCTACTTTAATAAAGCAATGACATAATAATAATTTGTATAATACAATGAGTACAGATAAATAAATAAACAATCGATATTTTTTTTATTATGAAATCAAAATTATCGCATTGAAGCCACCGATTTGGTAACAATGACTCATTGACTGTATAGACTATACAGTACCTATCAAGCCTCTACAATATATTATACATGAATACATTATTCATCAATGACAGAACTACCGGTTTGTGTGACTATAATAATAATAATAATAAAAATGTCGAATTAGTATGATTGTCACAGTATTATTTATTGCCCATATAGTATTATAGTATATATATCGTAAAGGATCAAGGAGTTTATAAATTAAACTTAAAATCATAATTATGCTTTTAAATTTCCTCTCGACGGACACCGTGATAATGCCGGATATGCGGTGCGAGTTGTTGTAGAATACGCATTCATTTAAATAGGTTTATCCGTATACTTTTTCATTTTCATATTTGTACGATAATCTTCACGTATTTCATACTTAACGATCGTTTCCGTTGTGTCCGTTCTTCCTGCTTGCTTCCTTTGTCCTACACGTAACTCTCCGGACACGCGCGCTGACTCAAGCAACCAATAACACATCGTGTTCTGTTTCTTCGTCTACCGCGTAATATAGTTTTGTATTCATACATATTAAAATATTACCATATTATCCCATAATACTACTTCTATACATCAAATGGCGTAAATAATTATGGTGTGAAGCAAACGAATTTAGTTTTATTATCCAATATTGGGCAAAGTGAAAATCGATTTTTGATGCGGTCTAGTGATCAAGACATGCAGCAATATACAAACAGAAAATATAAAAAAGTGTAGACGGAAGAAAAACTATATGATCATATTTTACACTGATCAGTACCTATAGTATGTACCTACATCCATAATAATACCTTCCTAATGCATAACTTTCCAAAGAAATTATATTCCTAATTCCTATAGCAAAAAAAAAATTAATTAGTGTTTAATTAATCAGGGACTATACTGATATTATGGTTGGTAATTAGTAGTAAGTTGTATTGCACACACATAAATAGCCATATAGGTATATAGAATTTAGGTACTAGTGCAGGAGGTGTATAATAGTGTATGTCGTAATATATATACCGTCGGTCGTAAATTGGTCGATTATAAATAAAAGTCATAACACATGCAGTACATCTAAGTCATACATCATACTGACTATTGTATGAATAATGTTTCTAATATTAATTATTCTAAATATTGAAATAAAGAGTTTACACGTAATTTATTATTCACGATAAAGAAAAAAAAATTATATAGTATTACGTAATAATTCTGTGTTAAAAAATCAGCCAAGTATAGACAAAAAAAATTCAATTTTTTGAGTGATTTATTTGTTAGTGTTGTGCATTGTATTTTTTCTAAAAATTATCAACATATCGTATTATTCATCGCTAATATTGTTGATATGAATTTTAAAAAACTGGTGCATATAGGTACACGGTATTACTGTAAACATTTTACTTGAAATAATATATTATTTATTTCATAATAGATGGAGTTGTCCAATGCCCTATATGAAATTTGCATATTATAATTAATAACATTGAAATCATGTGATTTACTTTGATTTGCAAAGCAGGAAGTAAAAATTATAATACCAACCAGATAGGTACGCTAACGAAGAACAATTTTGTAGTTTCGATGATGAACTCGGGAACGAAGAAGCTATATTAATAAGCTTTTACGATGTAGGTTTAGTGACAATAGTAGTTTGCGATAATTTATATAGACGATTACCGATTGACATTGAAAAAAATTCATTATTGAAAACGCACAATAAATTATATACCTACTTACTATATTATAGTGTGTTAATCCGTCAATCGCGCGCGTCTTTTAAATTGTGTTTATATTATATAACACATTGTGGTATTATATTGAAATGTAAATTTTGACTCCGTATTAAACTCAATCCCAAACCGTATTTTTACAGTATTCACGAGGTACGAAAATCCTAAGGAAACTACCTGACGGAAAATCGCAATTTAGCATATTGACGGTTCAAGTGTAAAATATGAAAATATGACGTGTTCTATACGCGAATATCAGAATATCGTTGGAAACCGCGATTTAATATTCAAAACATTTTCCGCCAATTTTTTTCGACCGCTGAAATTTCTTGTTCTTGAACAGAAACCCACTACACACACACACACCGCCGTAACGGTACCAATATAATATTACGTATATCCTATATATATATAATATACGTCATTTACGAACGCGGAATACAAGACTGCCGCGCTTATAATAATATGCAGTATGTACACGTCATATATCAGCTCTACGGTAATATAATAAACATTACCTAAACGGGTACAACTCATATTCACGTTTCGGAGGCATACGCACGGCGCTCGCGATTTAGACACACTTAGGATTTCTGCGCAGCCGGTCGTCCGTCGTGTCTATAACACATCGATTTAATCGCATAACATAACATATATTATTATAGTATTATGTTATGTTATATTTATAACTATAATATAAAGTATTTCGCAGAACGTAAAATACATATCACAATATAATAATATATTTTATTATTGTATGTGTTGTGTAGGTACAGCGTGTCGTTGGTTTTGCATTGTGCACCGCTGCACTTGCACAATTTTTCACCACGCGTGTTTATTATTGCCATCGTGAAGTAGTATAAAGCAAAATATGATATCGATAAGTCAATAGAGTAATGATTTCAAACGGTTAAATTATAACAAAATGTATTCAACTGTCAATTATTGAGATGTGATTTCGGTTAATTAATATACTATTACAGTGCGCTCGTTCTACGTTATCCGCTTAACTTTAATATAATCAATATTGCTTAATATTTGCATTTTGTTGTTGCGGTTGGTGTAGATCGACTACTGATCTGTGTTTGCGCTGGAGGACGTCCACAGTTTTCACCGGCGATTGATTTCCATTGTGACAGCTCAAACGTTTTACGATAACGAGTAAGTTGTTATTATGCATGATTTTCTCTTCACCAAAATATAATATTATATTTCAAAATATGAATGACGTCTGAACACGAGCTGTCCATTAGAGCTCGTCCTCGATTATTGCTGTAATTTAGTTAGTTATTATCCGCATGAACTGCGATGTACCTACTTTATTTGTGTGACTGCCGACGCAACGTTTTTACAAAACCTGGAGATAACCTTTGATACATTTTTAATCGTCACGTTTTAAACATTTTTTTCAACTTTCCATCAGATATGACATTGTGTATTTTTCACTAAAATAATATCGACCACCTACATAGTGTACTACAATACTACATATACTACATAGCTATACTTACAATACGAGTAGGTACATACTGCATAATAATAGTACCTATATTATTGTGGTATTGTATTACTTTATTAACACGTGCAGATTTCATCATTTAGTGATCTAAGAATTAAGATCATAATGATATTATTACTTGAGTATTGTGCCTTAGTTGACGCCGTTCACACATGACACATCATATGTTTTAAGTTAACTAGGCAAGTAAACACGTTGTATAAATATATGGTTGATAACATAATATTATATTAGGTATTAACGTTGTTTTAATACATAATAACAACCGAGAACAGTTATGGCTAATCAACTCGGTCACAGTCTTTGAACGCACGTAGGTACATCCGCATATACCGAGTACACTTTAATTAATATATATAATATATATTATATATATTATTACTCATTAATAATTCAATGACTTACTTAATCTATTAACTATTAACTCGTTAATTATATACGAGTTACAATAAATGAATCGACTTATTTTGAAAATAAAATATGTTTCCAACAATATTATCACTCAAAAATATAGCTAAATTGATGTGTATTCGTGTTAACTTGTAGCAAAGAAACTTCGATTTACAGTTGGTAACACATTTGATTTTATAAGACATTATAAACAATATCATTTTTACTAATTCATTCATATGGTTTCTGATATATCAGTAGTGTATTGCTGATAACCTTTGCTCTATTAACGGCCAAGTACGTTTTGTATCGAACCAAATAAAGAAAAACCATATCCTTATGAAAACAATTGAAATAAACAATTATAGGCTGGTGCAGCCTTAATGACTATGGTAATTATTAAATTTCTATCATTTTCATAATATTATAACGTAAACTATTAAATAAATACATTTTTGTTCTTTGATATTATTATTGGTAGAAGTTTGATTCCTTGAAGTATATTTTATTGAATGTTTATTAAAAATCGAAAATTTAAAATTGAATGATAAATTGATAACACAGTGGGAAATTATTATAATAATGTTTATAATAAGACAAGTAACTGAAATCAAAATAGAGTTTAACAAAATACAGAGGTTGCCTCTCAGTATAGATTCGATCTTAAAGTTAGAATGTTTCTGGTCAGTTATATTTTTACAGACAAAAAATCAGGAAAAATGTTCTGGTATTTAGATACTTAATATGTTTGCATTCAAATATATAGTCATTACGACATCAATATTGGAGAAGGTAGTTTTTTCTTTAAAATCAAACGTTTCCGCTAGATTTATAAATATATAATATGGACATAAAATATCTGCCTGTCATCGAGTCCAATTTCCATTTCATACATAACGCGTGTCTACACTGTAATATTGACGATTTGGGGCATTCATGAGATACTAATATTATGTTATGATAATACCTATAATATCATTTGAAAATAATATGTACCAATGTGTGAAACAGTTGTGGAGGTAGTTATTAAACCACGAGTATTTTGGTTTTAAACAATATCAAAATTGATTCGTGAAATTAAAATCGTGACGTTATTGTGCAAAAATCATTCAGGATACAAAACGAAACTATATTAAAGAATAAAAGAAACTATGGTCGTATAGGTATATATTATGTACAGTTTTCAACTACTCACACAAAATACGCATAGTTTCTCGCATTATATTTAATATTTAATATTAAAATATTACAAAATGTATTTCGTTTAACATTTTATGTCATTTATACGAGTTGCGTAAAAATGTAATTGCATGTTTTGAATTATACCCTTTTTTCCGTGTAAAATGTTATACAATAATTTAATATTTATATCGAATCATTTTCCCAAGATACAAAAAATTAATTATTATAAATTATGAATAAATTAATTATTTATTGATTTTTTCTACTCTACGTTGGTGTATTATTTTAATCGATAGACAAAATATTAAAGAATATTCTATACCGTCTATATCTGTAAATATTCATCATTTATCAGATATAATTTTTATGAAAATAAATCCTTATTGTAATTTACATAGCATAATATTTATTATTTAAAAATTCTATACTCGAAGTACCTATATACACATTCAAATTAAAAAATACAGTTTTTTTATTAATACGAATTAGAAGTTGAAATATATGTAAAATAATGTTCGTTAATCGTGGCAAATAGTTTTCTGAACAATTTAAAAGACAAGAACATTTGGTTATCGATCGGTCAAATTTGAAGCACCGTTTAAAAAGAATGTTATTTTATTCAATCTGTTCATGTTCAATTTCGTGCTTTTAGATAATATTTACAGTGATTAGTTTTATAGACATTACTAGTTTTCATTCACCACCCGAATTCTTACTTTTTAGTGTAAGTATCGTAGATATTATCTATGTTGATATGCATACATTCGATATGATCTGATAAGGGGTGTATAACATTACGGTAGACGCTGCACGATGTTTTATATCATAAAAACGCGCATTTATCATATCGAAAATTTCCTGATGTCCATTTTTATTTAGATTATAATAATGTGTGTTCTTACTTAGCACTAATATATTTATAAATGTATGTATGCCATACTCAGTTGAATAGTTTAGTTCCATTAAATTCATAATCCATGGTATTTAAACTTTGGATAATTGTGCATTGTAAAGGTTTAGGTTAGGTTAGGTTATCTTTTCATCTTATTTTCCAAAATAATAAAATTGTCTCAGAAGTGGCTACACCCTTGGCTATATAGGTACTTATAGTCTATACTCTATACCATGATATAGAGGTGTATTATTATGATTGTTGAATAAAGTCAAACAGAACTAAATTATAATTAAACACTTCGAAATGGTCCTTGACCGGATAGATTTGAATAATATTATGATTTCGATAGTTATCATAACATTGACTTTGAAAAAGAACAATTACAAATTTTCTGCCAGTTAAAATTGTATTTGGTTATTTGATATACCTCAGTGGGTCACAACTCCAGTTATATTATTTTCTCTAAATATTTTGCGGTATGAATTCATGGTCACCAATCGATTATCAAGTGCGTGAAAATAATTGCCATTATTTTAAAAATTAAATGATTATGCAAAGTATATAAAATTCTTTTCTGCGAGTCCCCGTCATTTTATATTTAACCGCACTTAAAATCAAAAATTGCTGATCATTGAAAATGATGATTATGTTGGAAATTTTTTTTTTTTATTTAGTATTTATTTATATTATGAATGATAAAATTGAACAAGATTTTTTTCCGTATACTATCGAGTATATTAAATAAAAATAACTATTATTACGTTTCTGGCGAGTGCGGTGACTTATACGCCTAGCAGAAATAAGTACCGCGGACACGGGTGGGTTGTGTTGACGGACGTTGCAGTAAATATCGTTTGCAATAAATAATTTATAATCTTGAAATAATTCCAGCCGGAGATAATCAGAATTTTTATTACATTGAAATAATTATTAAATTCAACATTTTGTTTTGCATGTAAATTGATTAAGAGTGAAATATTTGTAATGTATATGAAACATTATACATGCATAGATTTCTGAAATTTGGAAAGACGGTTTAAAATAAAATAGACTACAGCATATATCTATACCACATCCTATTTTTAATCTTCACACCAGATGTATTCCGGTTTGGAAGGAGCACTAAATTTTGTTTTAGTTGTGGTATTCTTATCGTAACATGGTACAAAAATAAAGAATATTCTAATTGTTGTGATATACCTAGCTGATGGCAATTTATTTTATATTTTTTTTGTATAAATAAATAATATATTTTACACTTAAAAATATATACATTTTTAGTAATTATGCACCTTTTGATTTTTGGATACAACCTTAAAAAATTGTGTGGTTTTAACCTACTAAAAGTGTGCGGTTTTTGGATTCAATAATTTTTTTATGATTAAATATAGATAAGTAGTTAATTATAAATAATTAAAATATCAGTATATATCACGTATTCAAGTCAACATTTAATTAACCCTGGCTGATGTGGTTTCTCATAACAGCACATTGAGGAATAATAGTGTAATAAATGTATGCGAAATAATATACCTAATATGACAATATATCTACTGTTGTTGTCCCTCGAACGCTTCACTCACTTAGTGCCCTTGTTCTATAATATACGAACGAGAAATATCCCTTGACCTGTTGTGAAAAACCACTTTATGTATGTAGGTATATAGGTTGGACTAGGTCAGGGGTTGGAAATGTATTGAAAATTAAATTCAAGTATCTACGGTTATTCGTTTATTTGTTTTTGGAATACAATAAGAAAATAAAAAAACTGATTTCGACAAAAACTAGTTTTGCCCAAAAATTGACGTTTTTCTGGAGTTTTATTTTTATTTTATCACTAGACATATTTTACTTATAATTCCCTCCCACAATTCCATCTAAATTCACGTTTCCATCAGAAAACACATTAAAATTGAAAATCAAAGCATTTTTCTACCATAAAAAGTGTCTGTAGACAAAAAAATAAAAGACATTATTGTAAAATCAATACATTGCTCCGCTCTGAATCTAAAAATTATAATCATGATAGTATGTTTATTTGTGATTTGCGTTTAATTTCTTTAAATGTCTATATGATTGAACTTCCAGAGATAATAGATAACTATCTATCTTCAATGATAATTTGTACAATTTTTGGACAAAGGTTTACAATGGTTTATGATGGTTGTAATGGGAGGAAATATGGATAAAATCATTTCACTGTTCTACTTTCCCATTTTCAATTCGATCATCAAATAGCAATCGCTCATAAACTACCTACATATACAGTACATTGGGACATTACGTAATATTATGTTACATACATAACTAACAATATATTACGTAAATTTAGATAATATTATATGGATACCTGTTGAAGTATTACCTATAGGTACAGTTTTATATACTATATTTTATTTATGTCATTAGGATAAAAAAAAATAACTGTTTACAAATTATTTGGTAGGTGAAGTTTTGAATAATTATATAAAATAATATAAAACAAAATAGAACCTACAATTTTGTAATTATTTTATGCTTAAAAACTGTAATAATTGTGTGAAGAATGATATAACAATTTTAAGTATGTTTTTTCGTTTCTCCCTAAACCGGATTTCATTCAGGATAACGTTTTGGGTTTATGTAAAAATTAAAAAATTCCAATTTCCATGTTCACTTTACAGTAGTATTATTGAATAATAGTGTTCCAAAAAAAAAATAATAAAGCAATTAATTTCAGAATTGGAAAAATATCAAAAAATTAATAAAAATGAATGAATTAAACTAAAGACAAAACAATTTTTATTAAAAAATTAACACACATTTTCCAACATTTAAGATTTTTTTATAGAGCACTATAATTACCTTAAAACTACTATTTTGCACAAATGGGTTAGTTAATTTTCTGTTGATCCTCTATTTACAAAACGTTTGCATGCACTAGTACCCAAACGATAACTTTATGACTCAAATATTATTGACCGATAGTCTGAACGCTATAGGCAAAATGGTCAAGTATATAGTCAGTATAATAAATGTATCAATTTTTCATCTGTTTTATAAATATTTTTTTGTTAGTACAGGTTTAAACGGTTCTATAATATAATTTATTTAAATATGACGTTTTTGTTTTTGTAGAAAATCATAGTGCGGCTGTCTACAATTATAGTTGCAGTATCGGCGTGTTGATGGCCATTTACTCAACCATACCGGTAACAACGGTGACAATGGTACTGGAAACGCGGTAACGGCAACGGCTGCCTACTTGTTCGTAATTGCAAGTACATGTGCGGGATAGTGTGCTTACGAGCACTGGAAAAGGCGGTCTTATTGGGCGATGATACGCGTCCGGCGGCGTGTGCCAAAAGCCCGTGGCCAATGATCGTCGTGACCCGTGACAACCACAGTAGAAGCGCTGCAACCACAACCACGGTGGCAGTAGCAGCGGCGGCAACGGTAGCGGTGGCTCAGCAGGTCACCACTTGGTCCTCCGGTTCGCCCGCGGCAGTCTGCAAGATGCGCTCGTTCGCCGCGGTGACCGCCATCACCACCGTCGTCAGGCTGACGGCCGTACTTTTGCTACTGATGGCGTTTGCGCGCCCAGCCACCGCCATAGGAGAGCTCCAGGGCCAGTACAACAGCCCATATCCAGACATTTGCCCCAGGTAGGTTTTTACTCATGTATTTTGGTAGTCATTCTTCGATAACAACGATAACAAAGTATTTTTCGAATGTTGTAACTTGCAACTTTAAAAAAATTAAATATTGCAAAATCACACTAAAATCCATAAAAAAAATGTATTCAAGTACCAAGAAATAGCATTGAAAATTAATAATAAAAATGTTTGTATTGAAATTGGATTTGAAACTGATAACTTATCAATTTAAATATATTACATTATAACTTTATTATATTACATAGGTAATAGGGTTTTAAGTTGTATTACCGCATATATGCGTTAAAATTTCAGGTGGCATACAATTATTTTTCGAAGATTGGATTTCCGACGGTCAATAGTTATTGATATATCCAATTAGATGTACATGGCGTGGTTTTATGTTAGTAAACTCGTATACCTAATTTCAAATGGTCAAGTGTCCACTATACACTTATTTCTTATATAATATGTTTCTAAATGTAAAAGTAAATAATTTTGCTAACATGTGGCTGTATACGCGTGTCATTTCCTTGGTATTATATTGATCTGTTCCTCCAGCATTCTGAAATAATATAATTATAAAATGTAAAAATGAAATGTAATTTCAACTATTCGACTTTAAAGCTTAATGTTTATTGGAACTAGATTTTATCGACTTATTTTTATAATTTATACTGTTTTAAAGTATTATATGGTCTTTTTAAAAATATTTAATGCATTTTATGACTTATCCATTTCAACTCGATTATTGATACAATACGCCGAAGTTTATTATAATTAAAATTACTAACATTAGATTAGAAATAACACATACTGGCTTACCATTATAAATTTAATTACCTACGAAATTATGTACTTAAAATACAGGAAGCAAAATCTATAGTATTTTAATATTTATATCACATAATTTCAAATATTTTAAAGTCATAAGTTTTAACTTTTAACACATAACTCAAATTTATTAAGTATTCAAAATATTTATGTTGGTATATTTAAAATTTCACTGGGAAAAAATATTTTAGGTTTTAAATATTTTATTTCTTATTTTAAACTTTTATATAATAAAGGATATAATCATTTGATATAATATTAGAGAAAATAGATTAATAACTAATAGTTATGTTTTCATAAATTACTTTACAATGTGAAGTAATAGGTATCTGAAAATTATATGCAGCATAAAGTTCACTTTTTATTCCCCCCCCCCCCATTATTCATTTATTAATAAATTTATTCAAATTCTTAAGATTTTTCGTTCTACTTATGGAGTGGAATATGTAAACCCCCCTCCTTTTTCCTGTAATGTGTATTTATTATTTAGTGTATAATTTTAAAAATGTATGTAGTTACTCAATTATTAAAATGTTCATACCAAAGACTTAAAAATGATATTACAAAAAATATAAAAAAGTTATAATATTGAATCAAGTATTTATTATACTTGGACCATTTTTACAAATTATAAATGTTGGTGGATTTATATTAATTACTAACATTTTTAAATCACGGTGGCACCCAAATCATCCGAGCCCCTTATCGTTGGACTTACTATCCTTAGTGTACAAATGTAAATGGTAACTCAAAAATTACTTGTTTTTATTTGGATATTGGATTTTCAGAAAAATTATCTGCTAAACAATTTAGAGTAAAAAAAGGAGATTCTCATTTGAAAAACAGAAGTTTGTGTCTCCTCAAGTAGTACAAAAAAATCTTAGGAATTTTAAAATATAACGTATTATTTCAAAAAAATGTTCGTATGGTCTAGTACCTATAAATAAAAATGTCAAAAATCGGTTGTCGAATTACTGCATTATTAAAGAAAAAGGTAGGTGAGCATGAATGATAAATCATCCTATATTCCTATATACATTTTAATAATGATAATATATAATATATTACATCATTTATACTAAATGTTTACATGTTAATTTATTGCAAGTCAAGTATTGAGTAAAATTATATGATTCCACGAAATGAATACTATTATGCCTTATAATTATTTTTACGACATAATAATATTTGTTGGTTGATATTAGCTTCATGTATTGTACAGTTCTTTTAATTTCTTTCAATAGATTTTTTAATATTTTGTTGGCCTAAATTAACTAATATAATTACTATTTTAATCATTTGCAGGATAAATAAGTAATTATTCTTTATTTTACTAATATTTTAAAACAATATAATATAGACCCTTCATTTCTATATGAATATTAGGTAAATTATATCAAAATTATCTATTTCACAGTTAATTATATATTCCACCTTTTGTTTGAATATATATATTTAAATTCACCAGAGTCTATTAAATGATGTTCCTAAATTGTCTATGAATTATCGGCCACTTAATTATTAATTATTTTCTTATGATTGTATATGAACCTGTCACATAATTAATACAATTTACAAATAGGTAATGCTATTTTAATGTTCAAATGTATAAAAATTAGAAAACCTTTTTCTCTTCATTACTTTTATATATTTTTTTAATGTGTGTACATTTTAATATGTGTATATTTAATATTCTGTAATTAATCAATGATCTTTACATATATAAATGGAAAAGTGGACTTAATTTTAAATTGTCACAAATGTAGATATTGTATATTATTTAAATGTATTAACATATGATTTTTTACTGAAGTAATCTTACTTAATAACTATTGTAGTTTTTAAT
Organism: Myzus persicae; assembly: GCF_001856785.1. Classification (NCBI taxonomy): domain Eukaryota; kingdom Metazoa; phylum Arthropoda; class Insecta; order Hemiptera; family Aphididae; genus Myzus; species Myzus persicae. The sequence goes on along the minus strand of NW_019102538.1, from coordinate 125,606 downwards.
TTTAATTTCAATTTTTACCTTCCAAGGTAGTATCAATTAAGTATTATATTTTGTAAAATATTTGAGTTTCCGAGGTTTTATCTTATCCAAGATATCTTAGTTTAAGTCCTTCTTTAAAACTAATTTGCCGTTATCCTAATATATTATGTAGTATAAGTAATAACAATAACAAAACGAAAATGGTTAGGTTAAAAAGCCTATACAAATTAGAATTTTTACAGCAGCCTGTTTAGTACCTATGATAATTTCATGTTCAAATTACTTTTACCAGACGTTTCACATAAATGCGATTTTAATTTCTTTTACGTTTAATAATATAATCTTATATAATAGGTACTAAGTAGATTATGATATAAAACATTACAAAGTAAATCTATGTTTTTTTATAACCGACAACATTTTGTTCAGTACTCAGTAGGTAGGTACCTACCTACCTACTCTATACTAAATTTCTTAACGACACCTCTATAATAATTAGTTATATTGCCATATTAATATAAATAAATTATTTATACATAATATTAATACTAATGTGTTTACTACTTTAAACATTTTTATTTTTATAATAGTATTTTTAAATAGTGTCGAAAGAAGCTTGACAAAATTATTAATTATACAAATTTTATTTTCAATGAAGTAACTAATTTGATTACTAAAACAAGTCTGTAATCATTATTCATTACGCGTTATTATGTATAATACAATAATAATATGATCGACTGTGCGATAGTGCCGCGGTGTAAACTAATCTATTCAACATTTAATTTATTTTTATTTTTATTAATCTAGTAAGTAACACACAAATACACAATACTTATGTAACTAGTAGTTAGGATCAGGGTAGACGGACATTAAAAACACGGGCTACGAGCACACGGATTCTATAACACACGGGTACACGGGTACATGGACTCTAAATACACGTATACACGTGTATTTTAATTACACGGGCTTTAACACCATTTTGTTAAAAACACGGGTATCCGTATTTTTAAATACACGTGAAATAGAGACCTCTAGTAACTACGATGGATTTCATCCTAAGAAATTCAAAATAATATAGTTTTTGAATTTTGTTGTTTTAGTCTGTACTTACCTAATTTAATAGAGCTCTAAGAACTACCTACTACTTTTAATGCATTGATTATAATTTGTCTATTAAATAACAATAAATAGTTGTTGATTGCAAGTGATCGAAATTTATGCAGTAGTATTAGTATTTGTAATATAATTTGTTATAACTTTATAAGGTTAGGATAACTGACATATTATATATTTGATCCTATTACCGGTGTTTTTTGTATAAAATAAATCTTTAACCTAGCTTCGTATTTCATAACTTGATGTAATCCAACCATAACACATACCATTCAGTATTTCATTACCCAATTATATGAGTAATTAACCCATTAGACGTTTGATGTCACATACCAATACGAATTCCACCTTCAATTGTCAATTGTTTTTACGTTTTTCAGCTGAGTTATACTATTGTACTCGAGTCTACCTAGTAGGTTTATGTATTCTAACGTTTATCATAATTTGTCTAAAGAGCTTAGCTTATAATACCTAAATAATAATAATAACAATGATTAGACTTTTTGAAGGAAAGTAGAGGTAAACTCTGATATTATTAGAATACGTAGTACTTAATGATAAATATATAATGTATCGAATGCAACCATAAGACCTGATAAATACAAATAAAAATTGATAAAACGTAAACGTATGAAAAAAAAATATGAAAATTGAACAGATAATAAATAATTTAAGATTTACTTATGCCTGAAGTTCTTGAAAATAATATTTTGAAAAATGTAGTTATGTTTCGAATTAATATAGATACTTAAAAAAATATGATTAAGGAAAATTAATTTTTTAAAAATATAAACTACTTGACTTAAATAAATTTAATATTTTGGATTGAGAGCGAGGGATGCATATATTGATTTTACAATAATGTGTGTTATTTTTTATTTTTGTGTCTGTCATCACGGTTAGTGAATCTAGTTGGTACATTCGGGAGATGAAAATTTAAAATTCTCAAAAGTTTTTAAAAGTGACAGGAAAAATAAACAAAAAAATTAATAGAAAACGAGAATTTTTAAGCAAAACCAGTTTTCGAAAAAATCGATTTTGATTAATCGTGTAACTCTAAAAAATATGACCAAAGATACATGACATTTTCACTGAATATTTGTGTTGGTTCAGTTTTCACTGAATATTTTCTATACACCATAACATTTTCAAATTATTTTTACTCATGTTTAACTTTTTACAGGCATATACAATTTTCGATTATTATTAAAGTTTTTCGATTCATGTCTACACAAAGATGTTGAAAAACTTGAAAATATAATACAATCTTCCACATAAGTTGTTGTTAGTAGAAATTTTAAAGAAAAATTTGAGTGAAAGTCCACAATATTTTTTTATGAATTTCTGAATTTAAAATTTTGAATAAAAAAAAAGAAAAACACTTAAAGATCACGGAAATTTACAAATTATTCTTAATTCATAAAAAGCTTTCTTTTCATGTTTAAGATTTGAAAATTGAATATAACGTCCTTTATATATTTGTCTACCTTTATCAAAAAAAATTCAACCGGAAAATCAAATTAAATTTTTATGAGCCTTTGGAGTTGAAATGTTTAGAACATTGGATATTCACTCCATTCCTCATATGGTGATTTTCTTATTTTGTTGTAATTCAAAAACTTATAACTGCAGAGACTTGACATTTACACCATATGTTTATATTATCAATTCATATGCTTGGGAAAATTTTCAAAATATTTTGACTCGTTTTGAGCTATTTACGGACATTTTCAATTTTCTTTTTTTTTCTATAATTTTCAATAAAATTTTATTTGTTAGGTCAAAAAACTTGAAATTTGAATACAAGGCTCTTGATTTTTTTTTTTTACAATATTAAAGTTAAAATGTTGATAACATTATTTTATCAAATTGAAAAATGATTTTGTCGTTAAAAATGTATATTTTCAATTTTTTATTGCTAAGGATTGAAAATTAAAAACAGTATGCTACGTATAAGTAGTTAATTCTGTAAGCAAAAAATCTAAAAACAAATATATACAGTTTTTTATAGTCATTTTAAGTTAAAATTTAGACGAAATTACATATTAACATTATATTTGTAAGTTATTTTGTTGTTGTATTAATATTTTTTATTATTTAATTTAATAAACTACAAAAATAATTCTATTTAACTATATTTAGGATAGATACAACAGTCACGCTATCTTATACTCCAAAACGTTGACAATACAAAATAAACTTTAGTCTTTTTGAATTTACTTATGAATTATAATCACAATAAATTTTTTTAATATCGTTATCTCTTTGTAAATTTGTATTATCTGTCATCACTGTATCAGGTACAAATAACTGTTCAAATTTGAATAATATTCAAATTTAATAAAAAATAAATTATATGTGTACCATCGTAGTTAAATATCACATTTCCAATATTGGGCATTGGTTAATGCATTATCATTATTGAAACACAAGTGAAACGTTTAAAGATATTGGAATAGAATATGCGAATAGCTTACAATATTTTATAACATTATTGACATAAAAGAAAAGCATACTACCTAGTATTATTTTTAAATTGAATCATAGCTGTACTAATAACTTGTTTGATTAAACAATCTTTAATTAAATAACACAATATTGTTTTTAACATTTAACAGAATTTATTGAAACACGATGACTAATTAGTTATATGTTCAGCCATAAAATACAATACAATACGCTATGTAAAAAATTGTCTCAACATGAATTAGCATTAAAAATATTATTTTCTAGTGCAGCGTTTCTTAAACTGTGTTCCGCGGAACCCCGGGGTTCCGCGGAGGTCACTTCAGGGTTCCCCGAAACTTTTGGTTTTTTGTTCAAAATTTTAAATTTTGACACATAATTATAACTTTTATTGCAAATATTCTTTACATAAAATGACGCATTGAAAGTATTGAAACAATGTAGTGGTTCTAATTATCGAGCTGTGATAATTTATTGCTAAGAGCTCAATAAAAAAAAGCTAAAAAAAGTTGGGGGTTCACGGTGAAAGTACACATAAAAAAGGGTTCCACGGATAAAAAAGTTTAAGAAACGCTGTTCTAGTGTAATATACTTAATATTCATTTTTTTGCCATTATTATTGGAATATACTTTATTTTTATTTTAAAAATACTTTGCTTTTAAATTACTTTTTTGTAAACGTTTTGCCTCAACTCAACGAGGAATAAGAATATACCCTACGCAGTACCATGTTTTAACGGAATAGAATTAATCCACTACCAGTTACATTCTTATCGGGATATAAAGGATTTTATATTTATTTCCTTTTCAATACGATATGTATTAACATTGTTCTGTATGCATGTATAGATTATCATATAATAACTGTTTTATATTATTTACAAAATATAACTGTGTTAAACATTGGCTATCAAAAATTATTTGCCATCGTTTTTAATCATAAGGTATTTTTATGTGTTGTTACTCGTTATAGTGATATATATTGTCACGGAGAACTTCTAGACGATATACAAATGCAACAGTTGTATCCAGACTCCAAAACATTCGTAGACAAAAAGTTACGTCGGAGTGAAGCTGAAATCGTAAAATCGTATAGGGAATTGAAATTACGAAATAACGGTCGAGTGCCTACTCGTGGTGTACTTTCCAAATTTGTTGATGACAACTTCAGTGATGACCCATTGGTCGAGTGGATGCCGCCTGATTTTGTCGAGACTCCCACTATCAGTACTTACGTACAAGATCAAAATTACAAGTAATAATTAAATACAAAGATTAAAGAATTATAACTATAAATTATACCATAGCGACAACATTTAAATCCAGGCTAGGAAAATATCACATTTTAGTATGTTTTTAATGTGTATTATTTATTTTTAAGGATTTGGATCTTACAACTTAATCAAATATGGAAGAGATTGGCCCGGAGGGTGGATGAAGACGTTAAAGTAAACCCTGATCGTCATTCATCCATTTATTTGCCGAATGGATTCTTCATAGCTGGTGGCAGATTCACTGAACTCTATTATTGGGATTCGTATTGGATCATAAGAGGTGAGAAAACGGCTTTTTAAAAATGACTATTATAAATTATAAATCCATGGTGCAAATAATATTTTATTGACGTAGGAGCAATACTGTGTGACATGAAGGATTCTGCCAGAGGAATCATACAAAATTTCCTTTACTTGGTTCACCGCTTTGGTTATGTACCGAATGGAAGTAGAATTTACTATTTAATGAGATCTCAGCCACCACTCCTCATCCAAATGGCTGCATCGTATTATACGTATACAGACGATTTGGAATTTATCAAGAAAAACATACAAGTAAATTACTTATGACTATTCAATTTTAGTTTTAATTTTTTTAAGGATCAGCTTTAGTCAACACTCTTTAATATGTTTAATTAAAAAATAGTAAAGGTCAAAGCTGAATTTGAAATTAATTTATATTATATTGCATTATAAAAATAAATAAAACGCTTATATTTTTAAAAATCATTTTCAAATATTCATATATTTTTTAACAGTATCTGGAAGCAGAATTCAATTTTTGGATGACAAACCGAACGATAAAAGTTGAAAAGGCAGGTAATACTTACGTTATGGGACAGTACAACACACATACCCGGGGACCTCGACCCGAATCTTATTAGTAAGTGTAAAATTGATTTTCAAAAATATACAATATACATGCTCAATACAAACTTATTTTTTGTTTATAGTCCAGACAAAACCTTAGCTATGCCTCTTTCTACCGTAGACGACAAAAATGAGTTATATTCAAGATTAAAAGCTGCTGCCGAAACGGGATGGGATTTTTCGACCAAACATTATAATAATTTTGGCCAAAACACTGGTAATATTATTGAAGTATCACTTAAAATCATATAAAATCTACATAAAACATATTTAAATAAAGAAATTACAAACAAGTGACAAAAATTAATAAGCAGCTATATAGTATTAGTATACCATGAATTATAATACTTAAGTAAATTAATATTACTATATTCAAACACCACATATTTTGTCTTTGAGAAAACATAATATTTGTTATTGTTTACTGAACCTAATGAAAACACTTTGATTAATAACATAATACTAACGAATCAAACACAGTTGTTTATGAGTTTATTTTTTCTATAAATGCAAAAATATTCCTTACATTTAATAATATTATTACATAGTTGAACTACAATAATGTGATAGGATAGTAATTGTTATTGACAGTTTTCAGTTATAAAATTTTTAATATATCATTTGTAGTTTCTTAACTATCTATTATAATATTTTAAAAGTATATTCAATACTTAAACTAACATAATTTATACGATTATTCGACAGTTAATAATTCACAAATAAATAACAAACGAATATTATATATTTGAATACGAACAATAATATTACTTTTATCATACATATTAGTATAGATATTGCCTATTGTTAATTGTGATTACTACAAAAAATAAACATTAAATAATATAATTAATTACCCTTACTAGCTAGTACTTAGTAGTCACTTTAAAAAACTTTGGGTACATACGTGTGCAATTTTAAAACATTTTTTATACTGCCTATACTACTTGAAGCTGTTAAAACTATAGCCCAATTATATATTTTTATTAAAATATTAAATTAATTACATTTTTTTTATTTTGATTGTGTTTTGATGAATTAGTTAGATTTATTTGTTTTTATAAATACACATTATCGTGTAAGTTATTAATTTTAATATTTTCAGGTGATTTGTCTAATACGGATCCTCAGAATTTTATTTACGTAGAGTTAAATGCAATATTACAAGCTAATGCAGTAGTTCTTGCTCAACTGTTTAAATTACTGGGCAATGATGCTAAATTCAAATATTATAATGACATCGGTCACCGTTTTCAGATTGGAATAAACGCGGTTAGTGATATTTAATAATATATAATTATATTCATTTAGTGTAAAATGTGTTACTAAAAAAGTTTTTTTTATTTGGTATGAACATATAGTTGTTGTGGAATGAAGAAGAAGGTATTTGGTTAGATTATGACTTAACCACTAAACTGAGTCGTAAGTATTTCCATGCTTCCAATTTTGCACCATTGTGGACTGGTAGTTACGAGAAAAAACTTAGAACGTTTTATGGTAAACGGGCGGTGGACTATTTGATAGTTAACGGTGTTATCAATCAAGATGGAACTCCAAAACTAATTTGTAAGTATAAAATATCAATAGTAAATTAGTAAATTAAGTTAGATATGATCTACTCAAATTATTAAAGACAACCATGGTCCATGGCGGATGTGTTAAATTTGAATTCAATGATAATTGAAAAAAATTACTGTTTTCGAGTTTTGGTTAGTTTTATTAGTTTTTACAATTATTTTATTAAGGCAGAACATTTTGAGCCTACAAAGTGTCAACTAGGAGATACTGAACAAAGTCTATGCTCTACCCACTAAGATAATTGAAACAATAAATTAAAAAATGTATATATTTTACAAATTTTAATGTCACAATAATACATTATATAATCATTACAACCATTATTATTTATTATATACTATTATAATAACTAATAAGTATAATGTATATTATAAATATTTCAATATTTGTCAAAATCTTTTCTTTCGTTGTACCATTATAATATTCTTATAAGTTTTAATAATCAAGTTGCGGATTCCGCACTTGAGCCGGCTGTGGCAGCATAGCTGTCATTCACGTTAATATCCAAGAACAGCATAAATGCACTAGGTGTAAAAATAAATATGAGTGTGGGGAGGAAATTGGAAAGTGAGCGAGGGCTATCGTCATAGTATGGGACGTGTGTTTTTGTACAGTAGCAATGTCATAAAAATATTTTTTCATTTTTTCAATATATTCTATTTAAAAATAACAGTTCGAATAGATTTTGAAATCAAAAATGTTCAACATTTCCATCTATTGCAATATGCTTTAAACTTGGTGGAATAAAATGTGTAACTTTGTGTATTACAAAGTATAAAAATATTAAATTGAATAGTTTATAAATTAGAGCAGTACCCATGACAAGTAATAACTGATAATGCAATTTACACATTGTACATTAAATAATTTAAACTGAACAATCTAATAGTACTACAATACAAATTTAAAATTTGAAATTTATCATTTTTAATTTAGGTGTACCAACAACTAATGTGAACTCTACTCAACAATGGGACTATCCGAATTGCTGGCCTCCACTTCAAGCCATGGTAATCCAAGGTTTAGACCGCACAAACTACAAACCTGCCCAGACTGTTGCTATAAACTTGGCCAAGTCATGGATAAACACTAATTACGTCGGATACATAACCAGTGGCACTATGTTTGAAAAGGTAATTTTTCCATCATTCAATAAATAGTGTGGTGTTAACTTTAATAATTGAAAATTTTTGTTCGGTAAAAACGAGCATTTGTATTGATTTCATTCAAAAACGGTTTCTTAAACGTCAACACCGTCAATTATAAATTAAAGCTAATTTCGACTCAATTGTATGTTTTATTTGTATTTACAGTACAGTGCAATCGAAGTGGGCACGACCGGCGGGGGTGGCGAGTATACGCCTCAGACTGGATTTGGATGGACAAATGGTATAGTGTTCGAACTTTTCCGAAGATGGGGACACCTATTTCGATCAACTTAAATACCTACCACACTACACAACCGACCATGTACTCATATTGTACATAAATAAACGAAATATTTTTGAATTTTTTTTCTACTTACCTGCATATTTTTTAATTAAAACGACAATACAGTATATAATTATAGATATATCTGTACAGCATTTCCATTTTTGTCATTGTATATAATCAATATTTTATTTTATACATGTATATATATTATGTATGATGTTTGTTTAATAAATTATGATATTATAATTAAATCTTCTAGTTTTGGGAGTACAATAACACATAATAATAATTATATATTTATACGAATGTATACTAGTCCAAACGACTACGCGGAGCACTTCGGAGTTAGGTGTAAATAATTTGCAGCAATTAGGTAGGTACCTATATGTTCACTTTTCAAGCGAACTTTTGATCTGAATTTGTAATCAGCAAATTTAAACTTATGACTATCTGATAACATATGACATAATAGTAAAATATAAAAATTTGGTTTTCATTTGAATGTTTTTTTCTGTGATCTTTTTTCTTTTGATTTTTCATGTTATAGTTTTTATTTAATTTTTACTTTTTTTCAGAGATTATGCTATAAATGAGTTTATTTCTATATAACATGCATAATATGGTAATGCTAGGGCCTAGGGCTTTGGAGTATAGTCAGGGGTTCACAAAAATATATTTATAATCATCGCAGGTGCGATAAGCAGCTACTCCATTGTCAGTTGCCACCGTTACGAACGACGGATACAACATCGAAACGAGACAAACCGTAACCCCTCATCTGCATCGATAATGCACTGGTATGTCGCCGGGAAGATAGAAAAGGTCAATTAGAATTATTGTCGACAGCCGAAATACTTGTTCACGATAATGAAAATAAACCGGTTTTGGGCCGAGCCTTCCAGGATCACTATCCAGCAGCGTGCAACACAGCCAATGACCTGTAGGCTGTAACCCACTCAAATCTGAAGAAAACAAGGCTTTGGTACGAAAAAAATCACATCAAGCTGAATTTTGGCATACACCTTCATAACGTTGTAACAAACAATGCTTAAAAGTTGACCCCCAGTTTTAGGTCAAAGGTCACGAAATTACCTATTTTGAATATCTCTCTTTTCGTCGGTCGTACAATAAAAAGTTTTTGACAAAAATTGTAGAAGAAACGAATTATTCAAAAGATGGTTGTTTTTGTTTCATAATATTACATATCTATAATCAAACTTTCAAAATTCACCACTAAAAAAAATGACGAGCGTATATTACGGTAATAAGAATGCATTCGTTTAATGCATTTTAAATTGTAGAATACTGCACCTGGATGCTGCCCGGCTAGCTGGTTGTTTGTGGCGTTTGTGGTATGGTATGTTGTTAGTATGCATATATTATGTTTGTAATTTAAAGACCGGTTAATATATTATACAGGCATCTTATACTCCCTATTTTTTTTAACAACACCTGCCTGGGCCAGGTATACACGTATACCATCGAATATAGTACGATATTTAGTTGTGTTTGGTCCGTCGTCGTGTTTTGTGTAAATATACACCGTCATTTAATGTTATTTTTGTGAGTTTACTAAAGATACACATTTATTTGCGTGATTTGTAAGTTTATACCTATTACATTGCCAACTTATGGACATATAAAACTGTTGATGTTGAGCGTATTTTACAAACTTTAGTAATGACAGAGACAATGAATGCATTGCATTTTTATTGCATTGCGATTTAATGGTGACGGTTCATATACAATACCGTAAAGAGTCTACCACAAGCAAAACATTGCGACATTTAGAAGACAACGTGATGAAAACACCGAAGGTCTATCAAACCCATCACCGCATATAAAACCAAAGGTGGGCAAGTTAATGAAAATAATCAAATTAAGTTAAGATAATACAATATCGTTAGAAGTAAACAGTTAACAAATCACACATTTAACTCGATAAGTCCAATGTTAATATGATAAAAAGTAACTTAACTCAATTAACAGTAAGTAACTTAAACTACTTTTTTTTGATAAATTATGATGTGGATCACATAAAGAGTGACTGCATTCTTTCTAATTTCCTAAATTAGAATAATTAATTTTATTGAACTTATATTGTAACGTACAGTGTATACCTAGGTAGGTATGCCTATTTTACATGGTTATTAAATATTCAAATTATACACACCTCAATAAATAATTAACAAATATTAATTTTTTATATCAAATTGCAATTTCAAGTCTTATAATATTACACCTATCTCTTCTACTAAATTAAATTCATACAAAATATGTATACAAAATTAATTTATCCAGAAAAATAACAGAAATGTTTGTATTATTATAATATTGGATTATTTTTATTTTTATTATTTTTTTATTTATTTGAAATACACGCCTGAAGGCTTTTAGTCAAGATAAAATTAAATATTTTTACTAGTTTGACAAAAAATAAACTTAAATTTAATAATTACTTATGAGACCATAAGAACCAACAATTTCAAAATGTATTGAACTTTATGAATTATTTTTAAATTTTCTGAGAAAAGCTAAGTTCTTTAAACTGTCAATATAATTAGTGAAGTGAATAAGTCGTTTAGTAGATTAAACAACTAGGTAGCTACGTAATAGCTTTGTAACTACCTAGTTAATCCCCACCTTTGTCAAAACGGACAAGCGCGTTTGATTTTCAAACGCTTGCTTATTTTGAGGTGAAAAGCTGACGAAGAATCAGAGATAAAGAAACACCAAGAATGTACATGGAAAATTTCCCAGGTTAGTACACTTTTTTTTAAAGTGAATGTTATTATACTCGGTAAAATTGTAAGGGAAAGAGTTAATTTTGAATACGATTTAGTAGCTGCTGAGGCTAAATTCCATAATATAAAAAGCAAGATATTCAATAAAACTTATTTTTAAGTTACTTTTACTTCGAATAACTTATGACACGTATATGATTTTGTGGTCGACTTCTTTTACTTACGTTGTTTTATGACGACGTTATAAAATATAACTACCTATAACGTAATTATATAAGAAATTCAGCTTAATAAATTTTTTTCCGTACCGAAAATCTAATTTCACTGGGAGCGTTTAAATTGAATACAAATAAAAACGTCATGTTCAACGAAGCCAAGTGAGCAATGTAATTATTTACCACACAACGCAGCTCGTCAACAAAGCAGTACCAGCACTAAGCTGTGCAGTACTGCAGTGTGCATAGTTTAGTTTTGACGAAAACGGATACGAACATAAATGACTAAATTACGTGATTCTAAAAGGTCCTTGTGTACAAGAAGATTTCTAGTCACTATATAATGACACGATTTCGCCTGCTCAAATATGTATTTACTATCGATGTTAAATAAGTGTATACATACAGATATAGGTGTCAGAAGACTGACATGATAATCAGCCCATTTGAAGTGTGAAGATCTGACCTGCCACTTGATGTTTACCGTCAAAAAACTGTCAACTACGGTGATAAATTACAGTGTCATACTTAAAAAAATTGTCAGAAGAAGAATCGTCAAACTGTAGACAATTTTCTCGACGATAAGTTGCATTAAAATTGAGTGATGACCTAATAACTCTTGTAAAGAACACAGGTCTAGACCAATGCAAATGGTCTAGTAACGATTTCGAGTTGTTAATTGGTGTTAATATGTTCTAATAATCCACTAGATTTGAATTATACAGAAAATATTACAAACATTTTGAGACTGTTATGAAAAACAAAATGATGCCTACCAATACAAGGTACCTATTACTTATATCAGTATTTATAATAAACAAGCGAGAATCACAAAACTCTCAATTCTCTCCAAAATTGCTCCAATATTCGATCCGTTGGGCCCTTGTCATAATTTTTTTTAAAATTATGATACGGAAGTTGGGCCAAATACAACAAAATTGTTATGCAACATTAGCACCAAAAATCGTGGGTGAGTGCCCCAAGTGTCGCACAAATTGAATAACTACCTACAAATTAATCTTTTACACTCTAGTGATGGTGATGTTATTGACTTATTGTCTACTTATATAAATCTGCATGGGTGATTTTAGCGTAACTGCGGGCAGGGTGGCAGCTGCAGTACCAAATTGTTCGATGTTTACCTGTGAAAAAGTTCAATATTGTGTGGTGTTAATAAATATAGTAGAGAATTGTTTAGTCGAAAAAATGAAAATAGTTGATTAATTTTACCTTGTTAAAATAATTTCGTTTTTCAAACTTATCAGTTGTACGTTATCTCTTATTACATAAGTACCTATCTCATTTTTTTTTCAATACTTAAATTATAAAATAATAATTTAATTTTTTTTTAAAGAAAAAGCCTCTATGACGTGACCATTGGCATGTTTTACATAATATGATATTAAATAATTTCAATTAAATTGCACAATCCAATGTCTTTCATGAGTAAAGTTATATTTTTGATTGATCTTCGCCGGGGTCCAGTGCGTCGTGAAGATGTTCAGGTATATTGTATTTTTATCGAGCCTCTTTCGTGTCTCTACATTCGGTAATGATATGTTTGATTGAAGTTGGATATACGCATGTAAGACATGTTTTTGGTGGCTCTTTTTTCATTAGATGGTCATATGTGGTGTGTATGACCTATTCTGAGGCAATTTAATATAATTTTGTCTCTTCTTTTGAGAGACATTGGGTTATTCCATTTTTCTATTGTTCTTTTTATTTCGTTTGATTTAGTGTTCAATTTTAGCCTGATAATTTAATTATATATTATAATATATTGTAAAATAATAAAATACATTCAGCATAATTCTCATTTTATTTTGTTTAAAAGAATAAAGAAAATGTGAATTTTTTCGATATTAATATTTGAATTGTAAAATGAAACAAAAAATGTGGTTACAGATTTTAAGTTGTGCCTTTAGGTTATATCTTATAAATATATTTATGCCCCGTACGAAATTTGAGTCCTGGTTTATAGACAAGTTACTAATGTCATATTATGGTTCTAGTCAATACCTCTGTGTAAAAAGTCACAGCTGCGAAGTCACAACATTGAAAAAAGTAGCCATATAGTTGCATGGAAAAGAGATTAGACTATATACTGTCAGTAGGTACGATGCTGTTATATACTTGTTCAATAATCATATACACACCACAAAGGTTTTGTTACCACATGCGTTCAGTTTATTTCGTTATAAGTACGACATTTATAATTTATACATCAATTCTGTTTCATTTAACCATTTTATTTTTCAACTATGGATGACCATTCAGACATTAAGTAAAAACAAAGAAAGTTATTATTATTAGATTTAAAAGAAAAACAACAAATAAAATTATTTATATTTAATTCATATAAATATTCTATCTTTCTCGGTTTGGAAATGCATTTAAACTATTTTTTACTTAAATATTATGTATTCAGATCTGTGTATCAGAAAATAAATAAATTATAGACATTTTATTCCTATAAGTTCTGCTAAAACAACATCCATCAAGCGCTAAAGTGACAGGAGAGGTTGGCATCCCCATAACCATGGTTGTACAATTCCAGTGACATTGTCCATTAAAAAAGGCTGTGTTTCGCTAGTTTAGTTTGGTAAAAGCCATTAGGAAGATCGAATACAGATTACAGTTGACGCTGTCCTAATTTAACTAATATTTCGGTAATATTCAGGAGTGGGTGAAATCCACTAAAGATGACCTCATTAAGTGCCATTATTTCTACCACTACTCTGAATTTTTCTACTACCTTTTATGAATACAGGGAATTTTTTTATAATATCTTTTATACAGATACTTAATTATTACAAAACTTTGACAAGTGTGTATTGATCTGCTGTACCTACAGTAGTTGTCGAGAATGTGGTTGTAATGGATGCGCAATGCTTGAATTAAATGATAAATCACTGCATAAAGGTGCACAAAATTATTCCAAGTGGAGACATTTTAGCATACTTGTATAAATAAACAAATATAATAATTAAAAAGCGAGTAAGTGGATACCTCTGTCACTATCAATCATACGTATGGGAAATAAATGAGTACCATTTTTACAGCAGTTTAGTTACAGAATTGTCCACCAGGAAGAGCTAAGAAGGCTGATTTGAAAATATTGTATAAGCAATATTGTCTATTTATTATTTAAGTATACGTTAAGTATTTGTTTTGAATAATATACATATTATTAACATATTAATGAACATTGTTTATTTATATTTTATTATTCTATAGTACCACAGTACCACATTACCTATAGTAGAAATATAACCATCCACACCTACCTAAAACTAGTAAAACTTATTATTATTTTTAAACATTTTTCATATTGTGCTAATTAATATGCCCAACAAATGTTTTGTTCCCGCATGCAAGTCTGGTTACTTAAGTAATACTAGAATAATATAATCAGCAGGGAAGAATGTACCAGCCATGTTCCATCCACCACAAGTAACACTTACCCGATAGTTATTGTTTTGTTTTATATAAATTAAAATATTTTGTATACTTAATTATGTACTGTAACATACCTCTAACGAAACTTAACAAGTTGACCACCGAGAGGAAGCCTGGGTCCACAAATTTTTTTATTATTTTACTGATCTTTATATAACATTTTTTTTAAGGCAAAAGAAAACTATACAATACATATAAGTAGATATATAACTTAATACTAAAATAATTAAATATACAATTAATTATACAAAAAACCAATAATAAAGAACAGTCTGATTTTTAATACAAATTTAATGTTTGCATTATGTCATTTAAATCAAAATGTTCTCTAGGGTTCTTACATTCTAAGTTATCTCTTAGAGACTTTATATTTTTAATAAGAGTAACAAATACAATGTTTGAATATGTAGTCTAAATTATTTATTTATTAATAATATATGCCCTTTAACAAGAAAAAAAACATTACATAATAATTGACACATATTAAACTAATAACAAAGGGATAAATAAAAATATAACTAGAAAGACAAAAAAATAAATAAATAATAATAACAAAAACAAAATAAATATATAAAAAGCTACAAACAACCTCGAGAGAGGAATAGAGAATCCTTCTATTCTTCACTTTAGTTATTATTTTTACGTCAATAGTATTAAATAGTATTATAAATTATAATATTATAAAGTGCATATTTGATTATATTTATTTTATATTTGAATGAATATTGAATACTGAAGTCTGAAATTTTAAAACTTTACCGTGGATAATACGCAAAACGGCATTACAATACGTCCTTCTCTATAGCAGCCGGTTGTTGATCGGCCTTTATAGCGCTACCTGGCGGAAGGCGCGCAAACCAAAGTGCCGTCAGATATGGACTCTTTTAAGCTCGAGTGGCTACACCGTTTTACCTATATTGTGGTTATATATTATGTGTCTAGAACAATGGTTCTCAAACTGTGCTACTCGATAGATACTCGAGATATTCAACATTTTTAGGGGGTACGATTCTGGCCGAAAAACCTTTGAATTTAAAATTTAAATAGAGAAAAGATTTTTTTTTATATTTTAGTAACTTAGAAGGGGTACCCATAAAATTGTATTGGTAAAAAGGGGTACAATATCTATACAAGTTTGAAAATCCCTAGTCTAAAAGATCTCTGTAATGGATGGTATTAAATTTGAATTCAATGATATGATCTCATTGTGTACGAACAAATATTCTGAGCGGATACGGCATGTCAGCCTAGGATATTTTATATTGTTACTACTTATTATTAATACGGTAGCCGGTAAGTTGAACTAATAATATTCATTTATTCTTAAATTATTATTGATACAGGAAAAATATTAAATATAAACTCATCTAAAATTGAGCTGTTTTAAACTCGAATTAAAACAAAACGACAAAGATCATTATTCTTTGTGCTAATATGTAATTTTATTCAAATTTGAACTTAAAATGTCTTTAAAAAATAACTTTTTTATATATTATTTTTTGATTTTTTAGTTACAGAAAAAACTGCTTAAGTGGAACCTTATTTTAAATTTTTTATCCTTAGCTATAAAAATTAAAAATTTTTATAATTTTTTTCTTTTAACTACAAAATCATTTTTAGATTCTGCGTGGAACGATGAATGTGCTTATCGATTTTACGATGATGTGTGTTTTTATATTTATTTATTTTTTTGTTTTTTGTGTCTGTCATCACTGTTTTGTGCAGTTAAAGTGCTTCGATTTTCTTCAATAGCAGCTTTTCCGGTAGGAAAGTGAATGTAGTTGGTGCATTCGGGAGGTCAAAATTTAAAATTCTCAATAGTTTTCAAAAGCAACAGGAAAAAACGGGAATTTTTACGCAAAACCATTTCTCGAAAAATCGATTTTGGTTTTTAGTGTAACTCTAACAAAAATAATCGTACATGAAATGTTCACTGAATATTTGTGTAAGAATTTTCTACACACCATACAATTTTCAAAATATTTTGATTTGTGTTGAGCTATATTTATAGGCATATGAAATGTTCGATTATTATTTGTTTTTTTTTAACTCAAGTTGACAACAAAATGTTTGCTCAGTCAAAAAACTTTAAAATGTAGTACAAGGTTCCTTGTAAGCTGTTGCTAATAGAAATTAAAAAAAACAATTGAGCATAAATCTACAATAATTTTTTATAAGCGTTTAAACTTAGAATTTTGACAAAATTTGTAAAAATCACGAAAATTAGCATATTATACTTAATTAGGTTAGGTTATGAAAATTCATAAAATGTAATACAAGATTCCTTACGAGTTTGTCTCCTTTTATCAAAAAAAAATTTCTGCCATAAAGTCAAATTAAATCTTTATGAGCGTAATTTTTACAACATTGGATATTCACTTGATTTCTTTTGTAGCGATGTCCTTATTTTATTGTAATTCAAAAACGAATTAATCTAGACACTTCAAATTTACACCAAATGTTTATTTCATCAATTAATATACTTGATACAATTTTTAAAATGTTTGACTTGTTTAAGTTGTTGACGGACATTTTTAATTCTCAATTTTTTCAATTTTTTTTTCTATTAAGTCAATAAAATTGTATTGGTTGAATCAAAAAGCATGAAAATTTAATACAAGACTCTTGATTACTTGTCACAATATCAGTAAAAAATATTAAAAATGCACAGGCACGATTCTTTTTTATAAACATATAAGTTCAAATGTTGACAATATTTATCAAATTGAAAATTGAATATGATTTTGTAGTAAAAAATGTATACAATTTTCAATTTTTATAGCTAAGGATTAAAAATTTAAAACAATGTTTGACTTAAGCAGCTTTTCCCATAACTAAGAAATTTAAAAATACATGAATACAGTTATTTTAGACATTTTAAGTTCAAATTTGGACAAAATTGCATATTAACACAAAGAATAACATCTATCATTTTGTTGTAATTCGGTTCCAAAACAGCCCAATTTAACATAGGAATATTTAATATTTTTTCAGCATCACTGATGATTTAAGAATAATATTAATTCAACTTACTGGCTACCGTATAATTAATAAGTAATAACAATATAAAATATCCTAGACTGACTTACCGTTTGCGCTCAGAATCGTATACAATTGTATGATGTCATTGAATTCAAATTTAATACCATCCATTACAGCGACCTCCTAGACATCTAATGTACAGCAGAGTGACATCCACTTATCCGCTTTTTTAATTTTCAATTTGAGACATTTTGTCAAAATTTGAACTTTAAATGTTTATAAATAAATCACGCCTATGTATTTTGAATATTTATAAAGTATATGAATTGATGAAATAAACATATAGTGTACATTTCAAGTGTCTACGCGTATTCGCTTTTGAATTACAACAAAATAAGAAAATCGTCAATCAGAAATCGAGTGAATATCCAATGTTGTAAACATTTCAATTTCAAATCCTCATAAAAATTTAATTTGACTTTCCGGAAGAAAGTTTTTTTTGATAAAGGTAGACAAGCGTATAATGAATCTTGTATTACATTTTTAAATCTTAGATATAAAATCGAAAATTTTTATGAATTTCTAACTAAATATTAATGTTACGAATTTTGTCAAAATTCCATGTTAACACGTTCATAAAAATTGTTTGTGGATTTATGCTCAAGTTCTTTTTTAATTTCCACTAACAAAAACGTACAAGGTATCTTGTATTACATTTCAAGTTTTTTGACTGATCAAAAATTGTTTAATCGATAGTAGCTTAAAGAAAACAAATAATAGTCAAAAATTGCATATGACTTTAAATAGTTCAACGCGAGCCAAAATATTTTGAAAATGTTCCCATGTTTGGAAAATGCTTACATAAATATTTGATAAAAATGTCAAATGTCTATGGTGATTTGTTTCTGAATTACAACACAATATCAAAAATCGATTGATGGCAATTCATTAATTTACCGTTGAAAATCCAATACAGCGAAAATTTTAAATTCAATGTCTCATAAAAAATTATTGTTGCATTCCATTAAACTTTTTTTTTTGTTTAAAGTAGAAAACTCAGTGGGCAATCGTCTATTAAAATGTTTAATACTCTAACATTACTTATGAAAAGAAAACTTTTATGGATTTATAACTACGAAGTAATTTTTAAATTTTCGAGATTTTGTTGAATTTAGTAAAAAAAAATGCATACAAAAAATGATCGAGCCTATGTATCTTCAATATTTTCAATCAGCTATTAAAACATCTTGTGGGGACCCTTTTTTTAAATTTCCAAGCTATTTCATCAAGTGAAAAAGTTTTAATCGACAATAATTTCAACAAATTTACAAAATTCAAAAAACTATTTCTAAGCTCAGAATTTCAATTAAAATATAATTACTACACCGAGTGCCGCAGATATGAATTTTATACGCGGGGTGTTTATTATAGCAATAACATGTTATAGTAAATTAAGATAAAATAACACCTTATTTTTATTTTTTGTTAATCTTTGTAATAATCTAAATTATAATATTAGATCTAACTGTTTCCGTTTTTTTTTAATAATTCGTCATTACTTCTTTCTGTGTTATTTCAATATGCCGATATTAACTTAAAATCACTTATCCATTTAAATAATCCTATTTAAGCTAGAGTTTAATTAATCAAATGGTAATCATGTAAATACTAAAATACTAACAATGAAACCAAAAAATTCTTGTACTAATGCCCTAGTTGTCGATGTATATTTCTGATTAATAATAAAAATAAAAATAAATCAATCAAATGAAAGTAAATATAAATAATTATATAATTAAACTTCTTTAAAGCTATTTCTGAGATAGGTATTTACTATTTTTAAGCTTAAAAAAGTTCTTTCCGGCGTGGCAGTAGATAGTGGCAGTGTGCACACAATTTTTAATAAAATAAATATGTTGCGAACAATTATATTGTCACAATGCTTAATAGCACCTAATGCATTTGAACACTTAACTGCTACAACACACTTGCCTTTTTGTTTTCAAATGTGTAGCTCACAGATTGCCGTATAAATAAATATATATACTTTCCATGTTGTGAGGATGAGGGGGTTAGGGAGGTTCATGCCATATAGGGAATAGAGTAAAGAATATGCCCTGTTATCTGAACTTGGCACCTAGAAAATTAAGAAAACGGATAATACTACATCAGATTTTCGGCAATTGATCATTGAAAATGTGTTAAAATAGCAAGCAACAGTATAACCATGTACGGACTACGGCTATGCAAAGTGTAATTTATACGATGAAAATAAAACCTTGCAACAAAGCATTTTGAGAAATTATTCAAATTTCTAGTGAATGCCTCCAACATAACAGGTTTTTTTTTTATAGGCTGACTAATATAGATATATTATTATTATTATTATTAGATCGGTTCACGGTCTAAGATATTATTATGTTTATAGAAACTGCCGCTGAACCTCTCACAGGAAACGTGTTCGAAATTAACAACACTGCATGCGCTATAGGCATACGAGCTTAGCGCGGTGCATATATAATAAAAAATATGTATAGGACATACATATTAGAACAATAGATAACAGTTATCGTACAAAATAACACGATAATTTTAATATATAACACTTGACTTTACAGTCGGTCTGACCTGCCTGCACATTAGATGTTTTACCTCAAAACTAATTTTTTTAACATCAATTAATTATATTACACTTGATAATATGAGTATAATACTACACATTTTTATTTAAAATAAAATAAGATACCTATATAATATTCAAATTATATGACCTATGAAAAATCTATATTTATTTTTTGGCCTTCGACAAAAAAATTTTCTGACACCTCACTGCTATTATAGAGGCGTAACCGTTTTCCGCAAAAGTGGAGCTCGACCTTTATCACCACGACCGTTTTTTGCAAAACAGTTATAATCCAATATCCACGAAAAAAAAAATATTATTGTAGAACACAACCATAATCCATCAAATTGTACGGGCAATGATTTATGCCCCTCATCTCGTCTCAAACCAGGCACACCCGGGGGGGGGGGG